>NW_015388348.1:264422-289181 GCF_001527695.2 Protobothrops mucrosquamatus | reverse complement strand
CAAAGAAGAGGGAGTCAAGCTATTCTCCAAAGCACCTGAAGGCAGGACAAGAAGCAACGGATGGAAACTAATCAAGGAGAGAAGCAACCTAGAACTAAGGAGAAACTTCCTGACAGTTAGAACAATTAACCAGTGGAACAACCTGCCTCCAGAAGTGGTGAATGCTCCAACACTGGAAGTTTTTAAGAAGAGACTGGACGGCCATTTGTCTGAAATAGTATAGGGTTTCCTCCTGAGCAGGGGGTTGGACTAGATGACTTCCAAGATCCCTTCCAACTTATTATTATTGTTGTTGTTGTTGTTTTGTTGTTGGTATTATTATTATTACTACTGCTACTGCTACTGCTGCTGCTGCTGCTACTACTACTGCTACTACTACTACTACTACTACTACTACTACTACTACTACTACTACTACTACTACTACTACTACTAAATGAACTGTTATTATTACAGGATTACCTATAGTTTACATCCTATCACAATATCTTTAACTCCATCAGACAACATCATCTGCCTACCCCAGGTCCTTGGAAAGGACTGATACTTGGTTAAAAATGCCAAGTCCAGTATAAATATATGGCTGACTGTGCAATCAACTATAATAATAATACTGGTGAAGTGCAGTGTGAACACCCTTTGGCTGCTTAATCCATCTCAATCTTGCCTCTTTACACTTTTTCTAGCTGTGTAAGACTCTTTTATGTTAATGTTGGGCAACTAATTAAGTTTGAACAAAGCCTACAATTCTTGACCTTGTGCTTTTTTCCCCCCTGTTAAACATCCTGAAAAAAAATAAGTACCATATTTCCCCCCATAAATATTTGAAACACATGTGAGTGGGGGGGGTCACATCTGCCATCTGGATGTTAATAAGTAATAGCTTTTAAAACAATTTTCCTCTGATTTGCTGTGAGCCTGATTACACACCAGTCCAAACTCCTTTGTGCTTCAAGCAGTGGGCAGCTGATGTTCTTGAGTCAAATTTTCTGAATAGTTTTAAAGGTCTCTGTCCGTTGACTTTGTACAGTTGACTTGAATGTCCCAAAGATGCTTTTTTCATGAGGCAACTGGACTTTCTTGTTTCTCTTTGAAGATGTTTTGCTTCTGATCCAAGAAGCTTCTTGTAAGCTTCTTAATTCTTACTTTATACTAGCTGTACCCAGCCACGCGTTGCTGTGGCTCAGTCTGGTAAAAGCATGTGTTGCTTTTAGGTCCAACAGATGGCGCTGTTTTTTAAAAACATGTTTTACCTGTCACAGGTGTGACATCTATATAATAGTAGGTATATAAAAACACGTGCATATTCAAATGCAACATTGTGTCAAAATTTCAAAGCAATCGGTGAAGAACTTTCAGAGATTTAAGATTTTGAGCAAACGAACATTTACATTTTTATTTATATATAAGATAACATTTTTCTCTATAACGTTGTATTTGTCTGAGCAATTATAAACATTCTTTTGTCTACTTAAATCTTGATATGTCTGCTATTTGCTGCCTCCAGAGTTGAGCGCCTCAACTCCCAGAATTCTCAGCATTGCCCATGTTGGTTGAGGAATTCTGGGAATTCAAGTCTCTTACGTCTAGAGGTCACCCAGGCTGGGAAAGACTAAGGTAGGTGCTGGATTAGGACCGGAGGGTTCCGGCTTCAAATCCAAATGCAATTAAAAGCTCAGTGGGAAAAGAAGGAATGGCAGGATATAAACCTAGCAAAGAAAAAGATAAAAATTAACTGGGCCCCTTCCAAATCATTTTTTCCCTTCTCGGAGTTCTTTCTCTCTAAACCGGGTTGGAAAGTTCCATCATAAAATGTCTAGAACCAGTCTGGCATGCAATAAATCAGGAATCTGGTAGCGTTTTTCAAAAGCTTACGCTTTGTCATAAAATGTGTTTCTCAAAAAAGTTGGTAGCAGACTCTTCCTGTGGGGCTAATGGGGTAAACCAGAAAATAATAATAATAATAATAATAATAATAATAATAATAATAATAATAATAATAATAATAATAATAATAATAATAATAATAATAATATAAAGTTGGAAGGGACCTTGGAAGTCATCTAGTTCAACCCCCTGCTCAGGCTGTCCAGTCTCTTCTTCAAGGACCTGGGGTAGGCAGATGATGTTGTCTGATGGAGTTAAAGATATTGTGATAGGATGTAAACTATAGGTAATCCTGTAATAATAACAGTTCATTTAGTAGTAGTAGTAGTAGTAGTAGTAGCAGCAGTAGCAGTAGTAATAATAATAATACCAACAACAAAACAACAACAACAATAATAATAATAAGGTTGGAAGGGATCTTGGAAGTCATCTAGTCCAACCCCCTGCTCAGGCAGGAAACCCTATACTATTTCAGACAAATGGCCGTCCAGTCTCTTCTTAAAAACTTCCAGTGTTGGAGCATTCACCACTTCTGGAGGCAGGTTGTTCCACTGGTTAATTGTTCTAATTGTCAGGAAGTTTCTCCTTAGTTCTAGGTTGCTTCTCTCTTTGGTTAGTTTCCATCCATTGCTTCTTGTCCTGCCCTCAGGCGCTTTGGAGAAGAGCTTGACTCCCTCTTCTTTGGGGCAGCCCCTGAGATAGTGGAACACTGCTATCATGTTCCCCCTCGTTCTTCTCTTCATTAAACTAGACGTACCCAATTCCAGCAACTGTTCCTTATATGTTTTAGCCTCAAGTCCCCTAATCATCTTTGTTGCTCTTCTCTGTACTCTTTCTAGAGTCTAGGGATCACAACCAGATGAGCTAATTCTACTTTATTGTAAAGCTACATCAGAAAAAGCACAATCCTCTCTCCCCCTCCCCCAACTCTTTACAGCCCCAGAAATTAGGGAGGGTCTCCTGAGCCTCTTGCCCCACCCACTACCGGTAGTCCTCGACTTACAACCATGTTTAATGACTGTTCAAAGTTATCACAGCACTGAAAAAAGTGACTTACAGTATGGCTGGTTTTCACACTTACAACTGTTGCTCCATTCCCATGATTAGCTGATCAAACTTCAGGTGCTTGGCAATTGGCCCTGTTCTACATCTTGATCTTAATTGTTGTTTCCAACATGAAGGAAGATGCACTCTGATATGGTTGAATTGCAACTACCAGCATCCTTCATCAGAGATGGATGAATTATTAGACAACATCGGTGGCATGTTTTTGTGAATATATCAGACTAGGTTTTCTCAGCTTTGTGAATAAGTCAAGCTCAGTTTCACTTATATAAGTATTTGATAAAAATATATATTTTGCACTGAATTATTTGGCTATACCTCTGGCCAAAGAAGAACTTTTCCTTTGTAATTTTGACCAGCGTGCACATTTGTTTTGCAAAATGATTATTTTCAAATATTGTTTCGGGAGCATTTCAATATATGAATTTTTCTAGGCTTTTCTGTTTCAAAAGGGAGGGAAACTGCAACGCAAACATTAAGAACATTGTGAACTTCAAATTACACCTACATAAATGGTACATTTATTAATTCTAACATATAGCATTATATAATAAGGTTTCATCCAAATGCAAATTCAAAAAATCTCTTCTTGATTCCTCACAGTTGATCTACCTAGGTAAGGTTGCTATCCAGTGTAAGTCAGCCACATTCTTATGTTCTCCATTCCTATTTTATCTGCGTGCAAATATAAAGGATGGATAACTCAAAATGCTTACAAATATTACTGAAGTGTTATTCTTCAGAGATCTAAGAAGGATGGATAGACTGTGAAGCCTTATTGGGGAGGGGGGCAGATGGAAGATAATTGCAGAATAAAGGGAAACCCAGCCTGATCTATATGGCCTTACAATGCTCTTCCATCAATAATAAATACAGTTCATTATATAACATGCTTATACCTATAAATCTTTTAACACCTTCTGAATCTTTCATATACATCATTCTCTTAAAGGCACCGCTAGAAATAGTGACTAGCTGAATTGCACCTGCCATCCAGCATACGGAAAGCAGGAGCAACTGAAAATAAAAATAAAATAGTGTTACTTTGCGGAGGGGTGGAAAATACAGAATATTTACTTGTTTCAGCATGGGACAGCAATGTCCTAGATAAGTGTCAAGGTAGTTCTTGACTTATGACCAATCATTTAGCAACCATTTGAAGTTCTGATTGACTCCCTCCCCCAAGGTACTTACAACCCAGTTTCTAAATTCTGACATTGTCTCCTCTGGCTGGGGGATTCTGGGAGTTGAAGTCCACATGTCTTCAAGTTGCAAGGTTGAGAAACACTAATCCCACGATTGGTGGGTTGTTGTTTTTTTGTTCAACTGACCAGAGGCCACAATTCCAAACTCTGAGTTCTCACTTGCCAACAACATATTGTGAGAACGCAGAACAGTTAATTACTCTTTACCAAAGAACAGTTGCTAAGTTAATTCACTTAAATATGTCGTGTCAACCATAGCTGATGTTTTACTGAGTTTTTAATTTAGTCCCTTGGGTTCCCCTTGACACACTTCCTTACTCGGCTCTCGGAATTAACCTACTTTTTCTGGGCCTCTACACCGTACTGTAGTCTTCACTTACTGAACGGGATAAGTTCAGAAAAGCTACAAGGGACCTGATCAAGGTCAGAAGGATTTGCAGATGCAGCTATGAGGTCTTGACTTGATTCGGTTAAGCATGTGGCCATTTGGATTCTCGTTAGAGCAGGAGTCTCCAAACTTGGCTATTTTCCCAGCCAGCATGGGGAATTCCCAATTCTGGGAACTGAAGTTCACAAGACTTAAAGTTTGGAGATCCTTACATATTAGAGGAACTGTTGCAAGTTTCATTCGTTCAATCCTGTGATGGAATGTTGTCAGAAGGCCCAGGAGGGAGGGAATGCATTCCAGAGGAGCAAGGGACATCACAATTTAGGCAGTTTGTGTGGGAGAAAAAGGGTGAAGACAACTCCTCCGGAATAGTTCCTAAAGTATATATTTAGATTGCTTTAATTTGGCAAGGTTTCTGTCCAGAACTGAAGAACAATAAAGGAAACTGCTCAGAAGATCTCAATGTATCTTTCTTGGTTTGGGCAACTTGACAAATCCAGCACTGTGAGACCTGTTGAAAACTTTTTCATGTTGTGCTGTTAGTTTTGTTCTGAAAACCTCAGGAATCAACATTTAACCATTAGAAGGGAATATTTGTAGCTTGGGGTTGAACTGTGGGATCTTTGGTGTTCTCTAAGCTTGTGTTTTTTTTCTTGCAGACGTTTTATTACCCAACTAGGTAATATTATCAGTGCTAGGTAGCTAGCACTGATCAGTCAGCACTAATGATGTTAGTTAAGTAATGAAATGTCTGCAAGAAAATAACCAAGCTCAGAGAGTACCAAGGACCCCACAATCAACATTTAATTTGCCAGCCTCCTATATAGCAGGAGCTGGCATCTTGAGATCTTAAAGATCCATGAAGCCTGGACCATCATAATAGCACTCTGCTTAGTTCTCTATGGGCTGGTAGATAGGAAAAAAACTAGAGGTGAGAAAGGAGAACTTGGATCTCCAAAATGAAGCTAAGAAGTGGCTTTGTATGACCATGGTCTACATGCTGCACTAGTCAGATTGTACTTGGAATACCATATCCCGTTTGGTCACCACAATATTTGCTGAGATACTGGAAAAAGTGCAGACCAGATCAGCCAGGATGATGAGAAGCTTGGAGGTAAATTGTCAGGGGTAGGCAACCTTGGCTATTTTATGACTCGTGGACTTCAACTCCCAGAATTCCTGAGCCTGGGAGTTGAAGTCCACAAGTTATAAAAGAGCCAAGGTTGCCTACCCCTAGCTCTAGTTGAAAGAACTGGGTATGTTTAGCATAAAGTAAAGAAGGTTGAGGAGAGATTGGAAAAGCCAGAACTGGAGAAGCTTCTTGGATGAGAAGCAAAATGTTTTCAAGGAAATAAAAAAAAAAAAACCCCAAGAAAGACCAGTTGCCTTTTGAAAAGTATCTTTGGAACAATCGTGACCTGGATTGAAAATCTCCATAGACACATGATTGCAGTCTTCCAATACTTGAAGCGATGTCACAGGGAAGAAAGGGTGAATATATTTTCCACAGCATCCTGGTCTAAAGCAAGCACCAATGGGTGGAAGCTTTACAGAGGGAAACTAAACTTGAAATTAAGAGGAATTCCTGATGTGAGAGTTATTAAGCTATGCCTTCCGGAGTTTTGGGGGCTCCATCCCTTGAGGTTTTCAAGCAAAAGGCCGCCAGTCATTTGTAGGGAGGGTAGAAACAATGGTGTAAGGGAGCCAGTTCGTATCAGCTTGTGAAAGCAGATTAAATTTTCTGATTTTGAAAACATAGTTTATGAATTCATGTGATATGTATTTATTTATTTACCAAACCTTGCTTAAAATTTCAAAACTACATTTTTTCCCTCTTTACCCAACTGAATAAGTGTGTGGTTATTTAATCATTTTGTTGAGGAAGTGTTCTTGAAATTCCAGGGGGCACTGGACTGGAATTGCTAGGCATCCTTAAATTCTGAGAGCAGAGCTATCTGCTATGAACAACTCCAAAATACTAGTCAACCATGGAAAAGCAGATACTGTACATTCAACTGTAACCTTTCTAGAGGGATAAGCAAAGTGGTAGCTCTAGCTGATCTTGTAAGGACCTGCCTCAATTAGATCTCCCAAGAAAGCAGAACTCTTGAAACAGGCATTGTTTCAAAAGGAACTTTTATTGAGAGTTAATGATAGCAGGAGAACAAAGCAAGATCTGAAGAATTCGTGTGTTAAAGGTTACATCCCAATGCCCGTTTAGGACTCCTCCCCCCAGTGTCCAACCATCGGGTTGAAATCCAGCCAATCCATAGTTTTGAGAACCTGGTAATTTAGCACCCATCTCAAGGTCTCTCTCGGTTTTGTTTCCCATGGTCCCAGACTCCGTTGTCTGGAGATAAGGCAGATGTGTGCAGGTCACATTCCTTTCTCACGCAGGGAGGACATTTCAAAGAGGACAGAGCAGGGCAAGGCAAATACATTCTCCAAGCCAACGCTCCCCCTCCCACCAGAATGGCAGACCCCGAAAAAAAATACACAGGCAAAGCAATAACATGTAGGCAAACAGATTGGAGGGGTCTGACAGATCACAGAAAAGCTAAGGTAGACCTTGATGTAGCATTTTCCAGAGTCAGAGATAAAGGTGTGTTGAATTTATGAATCTTGAGAGTTGTATCCTTAATTGTAGGTAGTCCTCAACTTACAGGGACAGGTGGGACCAGAATTTCTGTTATTAAGCAAGGTAGTTGTTAAGTGAGTTGCGCACAATTTTATGACCTTTTACCATGGTTGTTAAGCGAATCATTGCAGTTGCAGCAGGAGACTGTAAGTTCAAGTGCTGCCTTAGCCAGGAAAGCCACCTGGATGACTTTGGGCCAATAACAGGTGAGTTCTAATCCTGCCTTACACATGAATATCGGCTGGGTGACTTTGGGCCAATCCCTCTTAGCCCGACCCACTTCACAGGGTTGTTATGGGGAAAATAGGAGAAGGAGGGAGTATTATGTATGCTCGCTACCTTGAGTTATTCATAATCATAATAACGGTGGGATACAAACAAACAAATTTATATGCTGCCTATCCAAACAGAGTCTGGATGATTTACAATACAAAAATACACTACAATGTTTAGAAAATGGATTCCTTTAAAAAGGGTTCCTTTTGTCATGCAACAGATTTGTTTCTCTTTCTTTTCTTTTCTTTTTCTTTTTAAATTAAAAGTATCTTAAAATTCAGAACTTGAAGAAACAGGACTCAAAGAGAATCAATGCTTTTGAACTTTGGTGTTGGAGAGGATATCTGAGAATAATCCGAACAGCCAAGAAATGAGTCATCTAACAAATCGAGTTCTCACATCAGGCAGAAATGGCCAGGCTCAAATTATTCTACTTCATACACATTATGGGAAGATCCAGCTCTTTGGAAAAGACTTTCATCCTGGGAATGGTGGAAGGGAATTGAAAAAGAGGACAACCAGCAGCAAAGTGGATCGACTCAGTTACAATGGTGATGGTATATTATTGGAAGACTTGAAGCACCAGGTTGAACAACAGAACAACAGAGTTGGAAGGGACATTGGAGGTCTCCTAGTCTAACCCCCTGCTCCAGCAGGAGACCCTATACAATTTCAGACGAATAGTTGTCCAATCTCTTCTTAAAAACCTCCAGTGATGGAGCATGTACAACTTCTGAAGGCAAGTTGTTCTACTGATTAATTGTTCTGAAATTTCTCTTTCGTTCTAGGTTGGTTCTCTCCTTGATTGGTTTCCATCCACTGCTTTTTGTCCTGCCTTCAGATGCTGTGGAGAATAGGTTGACCCCCCCCCTTCTTTGTGGCAGCCCCTTAGATATTGGAATACTGCCATCATATCACCCCTAGTCTTTCTTTTCATTATATTAGACATTCCCAATTTCTGCAACCGTTCCTTATATGTTTTAGCCTCCAGCCCCCTAATCATCTTTGTTGCTCTTCTCTGTACTCTTTCTAGAGTTCTAGAGTTCTATCATGACAATTAGAACTGGATGCAACATTCCAAATATGGTCCTTCTGGAAGACAGGTCCCTCTGGAGAAAATCTATCTGGTTGCTAAGAGTCAACGCTGACTTGATAGACATCATCAAATCTTAATAGTTGGAAGCAGGCGACTGATGGATATCAAGGAAACTCAGATGTATTGGCACCCATGAATGTCACTGAGTCCAAAAGTTAAAGCATCTGTGAAGCATCAGTGCCTTTCCTGAGCAGACATGTCCCCAAAGGCTTGGACTCAAAAGACAGTCAGATGTTCTCTTAGTAATGGAGGAAAGGATATCCCAATTGTTCGGAAAGTCTTAAACCCGCATAGCCCCGAACAGGTTAAAAAAAGCTCATCTGCCAAGTATTTTAATTGCCACCCAGAGAATTAGCGCAGGAAGACTCACTTCATTATTTTGTGTGAGGATGTAATGGCCTGTTCCACTTTGGATATACAGCCGTGATGGACTGATTAGCAGGTCTTGATGCTTTCAAGGTTCAGAGGTTGAGATTAATTAGATACGCCCTTGAGTCACAGCCCTCTTCTTCCAAGAGAGGAAAGCAAACTTCTGGGGTTTTGCTCTTTGCCCTTATTCTGCACAGCCCTTGATCTGAGCAGAAGCTACAAAAGGCTGAGAAGGGAACGAAAGGCTGTTGAGAGAGAAGAAATAAGATAATTTCCCAGGCATCTTTCAGCAAAGAGAATCTTTTAAAATAGATTTCACCCACTTCCCTTTGTGTACCCTGGTTTGACTACTAATCCCTCCCCCCCTCTCTCTCTCTCTCTCTCACACACACACACACACACACACACAGAGAGAGAGAGAGACAGAGACAGAGACAGAGAGAGAAGTTTCTGAAGAGTGTGAACGAAGAAGTATATTTTACATTTTATGCTGCAAATTATATCTATTTGCAATATAGGACATAGAACCTACAACGGCTTACGTCCAAAGGTTGTGGCTGCTCCATCACTGAAGGTTTTTCAGAAGACTTTGGACAGTCATTTGTCTGAAATGGTATAGAGCACGGGTGTCAAACTCGATCTGGTCACGTGACGTATCGTGAAGTTTTTTGCCTTTGTGGAGCCACGGTGGGCATGGCCTGCATGTGACACATCCGGCCCGTGGGCCGCCAGTTTGACACCCCTGGAATAGGCTTTTCTGCTGGAGCAGGGGTTGGACTGGAGGACCTTCAGGGTCCCTTCCAACTCGGTTTTTCTGTTCTGGTATCCTGTTATTCTTTCTATGACCATGTATATCCATCCTATCAAGCCCAAAGTTAGTCCGGAATGGATTTCCTGCCATGGAGAGGGCATTGGACTAGAAGACCTTCAAGGTCCCTTCCAACCTTATTATTCTAACTTTTATGTTCTAAGTCAGTGGTGGCGAACCTCTGGTGGCACTTGGAGCCCTCTCTGTGGGCATGTGAGCTGTTGCCCCAGCCCCGCCTCCCCCCCGCAACCCCCTCACCAGCAGCCTGCCCGGAGAGGCTCCCCCAAGCGTGACCCACGCAGAGCAGCGCAGCCAAGCACATGGCAGTCGGGCAGCAGGGGCAAGCCTCCGCCCTCGCGCCCCATGACGTGCAGATGATGTTGTGGGGTGTGGGCGGAAGGTGTGGCCGCCATGGCGCTGCAAGGCTGCCTGGGCGATCTGTGGTGAGTGGCCCTGCGGGTGGGCGGAGCAGGGGGTGAAACGGGGGCAGAGCAGGGGTGGACCAGGGGACAGGCCAGTTTTTGGGCACTCGGTCTCTAAAAGGTTCACCATCACTGTTCTAAGTCAACATAGTTGACTGCAACAATGTAATTGAAGCTCCATTGTTTTTAATGTATGGTGTGCAGCTTGACTCTTTTTTTCACCATACCATGCAACCACCTCTTTTGGTGTTTGGGTGCTCTTGCCTGTGTGTATCTGTGTGTGTGTACAGGTAATCCTCAACTTACAACCATTCATTTAGTAACTGTTGGAAGTTACTGACAAAAGTGACTTATGACAGGTCCTGGCACTCACAACTGTTGCAGTATTCCCCAAAGTCATGTGTTCAAAATTCAGGCACTTGGCAACAGGCAGGTATTTACAAAGGTTACAGCATCCCAGGGTCATGTGATCACCATTTGCAACCTTCCCAACCAGTTTCCCACAAGCAAAGTTAATGGGGGAAGCTGGATACATTTAACGACCACATGATTCATATAACTGCAGTGGTTCGCTTAACAACCGTGGCAAAAAGGGTTATAAAATTGGGTGTGACTGACGTAACAACCATCTTGTTTAGCAATGGAAATTCTGGTCCCAACTGTGGTCATAAGTCGAGGACTACCTGTATGTATAAATATATACAAGTAGTCCTCGACTTACAACAGTTCATTTAGTGACCCTTCAACTTTACAAAGGCATTGATAAAGTGACTTATGACCGTTATTCACACTTAAGACCACTGCAGCATCCCCATGGGGCACGTGATCAAAATCCAGATGCTTGACAACTGACTTTTATTTATTTATTTATTTATTTATTTATTTATTTATTTATTTATTTATTTATTTATATTTTTTAAATTTTCTAGTTTTACAGTCAAATACTTAATAAGCAACGTGTCATCTGGGTCCATTAGTAATTCAGTGGTTAACAAACTTCTTCAGTCTAGAATCCAATATTACACCATCCAATGTTTCCTCTCTTCTTCTAATAGTACCTGTTTTCCCACACTAGGCAAATACAATTCTTATTGTTATTAGTAAATATACAATTGAATATCAATATCGGTGAGAAACTGGTGAAGCGGGCACAGCACGCCTGCATTTTCTGCGTCGCATGAGAAAAGCACATCTTCCTTCCTGTGTCCTGACCACTTTCTACAGGGGGACGATCGAGAGCATCCTGTCATCACAGTCTGGTTTAGAAGCATCACTGCTTCAGACAGGAAGGCGGTGCAGAGAGTGGTGAGGATGGCTGAAAAGATCATTGGCAGCTCCCTCCCTCCCATCCAGGACATAGCACAGAAGCGTTGCTTGAGCAGTGTCTGTAAGATTATCCGGGACACTACACATCCTCTTCAAGACCTGTTTTCCTTGTTACCTTCTGGGAGGAGGGGGCTTCATGGTATCTGTAGCAGAACATCCAGATTCAGCCATAGCTTCATTCCATACAGCATTAACCTTGTGAACTCTCAAGCTTCCTCCTTCCGTTATATATTCAAGATGGACAGTATTTAATATTTATTTGCTATGTTTATATAGGGACATGGGTCTATACATATGGTGTACATAGTATGCTTAGGTGTGTATCTTGTATGTGTTTCACTTTGAGAGCGGGCTACTAAATTTCATTTTTGATGTGTGCCATTATGCCCACAGTAAAAAAATTACAATAAAGGTTATCTTATCTTATCTTATCTTATCTTATCTTAACATCTTTGTTACATTTTTCTCATAATATCAATAATGTCAGTTTAAGATATCTTTTCTAACCAAAACATATCTTAATTGCATTTGCACTTAACATCCATATGTTCAATCAGTACCCTGTTTTTGCTTTTTTTAAATTTTAATTTCCCATCAGCATTCAAAATGTCTCTATTGTTTATAATTTCAAAGTAAATTATATTTGGGTAACCAAAAGCTTCCCTTATTCAAACTTCTTAGACTCATATTTATGACAACTGCAGCATCCCGGGGTCACGTGACCCCCTTTTGCATCTTTCTGAGAAGCAAAGTCAATGGGGAAGTCAGATCCACTTCACAACCATACAGTGATTCTCTTAACAACTGTGGCAAGAATGGTCGTTAAAATGGGACAAAACTCACTTAACAAATGTCTCGCTTAGCAACACAAATTTTGGGCTCAGTTGTGCTCATAAGTCGAGAATTGCCTGTATGCAATTCAAATGTATCCCTTTAAGAATTCCTACTTTACAATCATGTTGAAGGAAAACTCTTCATCATGGTTCAGTCCAAGCCAGGAATAAACAACATGGCGACTGCTTTAGAAAGAAGGTTGCAGTTTATTGAAGAGGAAAAGCCAGACAGAAAGATGGCTCTGGAAGAAAAGAAAGAGAGCACATGTAGGGAGTGGGTTTTTATACCTTCTTGAGCCTTTTGTTTGGAGCTGTTCCTGTGGCATGAACTTTGACCTGAGTCTGAGTGTGCCTTTCTGGTATTCTGATGGTGGTGGGTTAATCCTATTATGTCCCAAAGGTCAATCCTGCTTCCCTGGGGCTGATGACTCTTAGATTTTTGGTGTGAGGAATTGTTGATTCTAGGGATCTTTCTTCCTAATCCCAGCTTCCTGACTCCAATCTTTCTGACAAGATGATCACATCTGCAATTCTGCAGACTTGGTTTCTGTTTGGGACAGAGAGACTTGGTGGCGGGGTTGGTTTCTGCTTTTAAAATCCTTTAGGGAAATATATTCTGCCTTTTAAATATTTCCAAAAATATTTCTTTCTTTGGGGGGGGGGTGACTTCCCACAATCACTATACTTTAGTATCACAACAGTCAGCTAATGAACTGTGGGTCACACTTAGTCCCTTCTCCCCCCCATCTATCCATTTGGCAGCCCAGAGAAAGACACCTTTTGGGAAAAGCACATGTGAATGTTGTTAAGAAAACAGCGCAGCGTCAGGTCCTTAGGCGGAGAATTCAAGCATCCTTATTCCATTTTGCATTACCTTAAAGCACGGATATCAAACTTGATCGCATCACGTGACGTATCGTGACGAAAAACGGAAACACCTCGGCCTCACCCTCACCGGACCGTATTGTGTGAGTCGGGCGCCCGGCGGTAAAACTGTGGGGACGAAATTTCGAAAGTAAAAAGAGAGATTTCGTCCCCACAGGTTGGAATCGGTGAAATTCTGGACACCTGAAGTTGAGGGTCTTAAGGGGTTGGTCGTTTACTTTCGAAATCTTGTTCTCACTCCAATCTTGGCCACTTTAAGACTTGTGGACTTCAACTCCTAGAATTCCCCAACCAACCAAATCCACAAGTCTTAAAGTGGCCAAGGTTGGACACCCTTGCTCTAAAGCAGAGGTCTTCAAACTTGGCCCTTTTATGACTTGTGGACTTCAACTCCCAGAATTCCTCAGCCAGCGTGCCTGGCTGAGGAATTCTGGGAGTTGAAGTCCACAAGTCATAAAAGGGCCACTTTTGAAGACCCCTGCTCTAAAGTTTTCTTTTGTTGGCTGGGGAATTCTGGGAGTTGAAGTCCAGAAGTGGCCAAAGTTGGACACCAATGCTCTAAAGCTTTCTTTCCCTTTCGTTTAGGATTCCTTTGGATCTGCAATGAGGGGAGGGCGGTACAGAGGATCGATTGTCACCTGCTGGTTTTGCTAATGTGTGGTTGATTGCCCTTGACTTTCGGGACAGCCCCATGGAAGAAGTGCCCCGCCTCAACAACCATAACTTACATCAATCAAGCAGCATGATTGAATTTCAATGCATGAGTAGTTTCTAAATAAACCTCTTTGTGAGGACCCCGTGCGTGTGTGTGATATAAGCAAAAGGGATTTGACTGGTCATCTCCTTTGCTGCCACAGGAAAAAAAATAATCCTGAAAAGCAGAAGTCTTGTGTCTGTCTGAAATATGTCTTTTTTTTTAACATCCAAATCAGGCTTTATAGGGCTAAAAGCGGGAGCAGAATGGCAACTGGACATATACTTGGTTTTCATCTCCCCTTTTCTGTCCACTATCAAAAAGCAAAACGTAGATTTCAATTTGTCAAATTAGAGGGCTGTTTTTTAATCTGTAAGGCTGGCAAAGGCAGGCGAGCCTCCCCATTTGAACAGAAAAATGAAGCTGCAGCCAGAAGGAATTTATTATCATTTTTAAATTTTTTTTTTTTTTTTTTCCTTTTTTTCTCTCCTCAAATGTTTTTCTGGGGTGTAGTTATTTCTTTTTTCTCTGTCATGCATGAAAACCTTTCAAGTTGCGGCAGCCTGCTTCAAGGTCCATTAAACAATACAATGAAGGAGCTGTGACAGTTCAAGGAATCTGGGCAGGGTGTGGGCGAAGGCCCTTAACAGGAATATTCTGGAAGCAAATCCAGATTTGAGGGAAAGAGCAGGATGAGCTGATAGCAGAGGAACATATTTGGGGTCCCAAATGTCACACCTGGGCTTGAAATTGGGGAACCCAAGGAGGGGAAGCGGGGAGGGGGCTGGAGTCAAAGGCAATTCAGAACATCAGAACAACAGAGTTGGAAGGGACTTTGGAGATCTTCTAGTCTGATCCCTCTGCTCAAGCCTGGCTTGGCAACTGGCAGGTATTTATGACAGTCGCTCACTGTTCCAGGGACTTGTGTATCTCCATTTGTAACCTATCCAGTCAGCTTCCAACAAGCAAAGTCAGGAAGGAAAGCCAGATTCACTTAATGACTGCATGATTTGCTTACCAACTGCAGTGGTTTCCTTAACTGTGACACAAAGGTTGTAAAATGGGGCACAATTCACTGTCTGTCTCAGGGACATTTCCCAAGGGAAAATTTGGGCTCTCAATTGTGATTGTAGATCAAGGACTACCTATTTAGAAAAAGACAAATTAATGCACAAGTCCATGGTGCTGTTTGAATTATGGCTGTGATAAAACCATATTACTTCTGGAAAGCTGGGAGCCAGAAGTGAAATGGGATCCCTGGAGATCCTGGTTCATGAACCTGCAGGAAAAAAATATATTCATGTCACCTCTTTTGCTGCTACTAGTGCAGGGGTCTGCAACCTTGACAACTTTAAGACTTGTGGACTTTAGCTCCCAGAATTCCTCAGCCAGCATAGCTGGCTGAGGAATTCTGGGAACTGAAGTCCACAAGTCTTAAAGATGTCAAGGTTGCAGACCCCTGCACTAGTGGCTTCTCAAGGTGGTTCAGCCCAGACAGCTTCATTACAGCTTTGATATGCCTGGGACTCCTTTGGTGAGCAATGATGGGCCAATAAATTATTCCACCTCATTATCTCTGTAATAATTATGGGATGGCTTCAAACTGTTTGCAGCTGCTTTTGTTTTGAAGCAGAAGATTAAAAGAAATGTTAAAGACATGTTTCTGTACATCCACAGCTGGGAAAAATATAGCTTTATTTATTACAGATAGTCCTCCATTTACGACCAGGATTGGGAACGGAATTTACATTGCTAAGCGAGTCAGTTGTTAAGTGAGTCATGCCCAATTTGGTGACCTTTGTTGTCAGGATTGTTAAGCAAATGTAGGACACTACAGTTCAAAATGTGGCCATTAAATGAATCAGCTTCTCCAATGACTTTGCTTATCAGAAGCCGGCTGGGAAAGTCACAAATGGCCATCAGATGACCCTGGGATGCTGCAACGGTCATAAATAAATGGGCAGTAACCAAGTGCAGAGAAGAGCAACAAAGATGATTAGGGGACTGGAGGCTAAAACATATAAGGAACGGTTGCTGGAATTGGGCATGTCTAGTTTAATGATGAGAAGGACAAGGGGGGACATGATAGCAGTGTTCCAATATCTCAGGGGCTGCCACAAAAAAGAGGGAGTCAAGATATTCTCCAAAGCATCTGAAGGCAGGACAAGAAGCAACAGATGGAAACTAATCAAGGAGAGAAGCAACCTAGAACTAAGAAGAAATTTCCTGACAGTGGGAACAATTAACCAGTGGAACAACCTGCCTCCAGAAACTAACTTTGGTCAGTTTCCATCCGTTGCTTCTTGTCCTGCCTTCAGGTGCTTTGGAGAATAGCTTGACTCCCTCTTCTTTGTGGCAGCCCCTGAGATATTGGAACATTGCTATCATGTCACCGCTCCTCCTTCTCTTCATTAGACTAGACATACCCAATTCCAGCAACCGTTCCTTATATGTTTTAGCCTCCAGTCCCCTAATCATCTTTGTTGCTCTTCTCTGTCCTCTTTCTTGAGTCTCAACATCTTTTTTACATCGTGGTGACCAAAACTGGATGCAGTATTGCAAGTGTGGCCTTACCAAGGCATTGTAAAGTGGTATTAATACTTCACGTGATCTTGATTCTATCCCTCTGTTAATGCAGCCCAGCACTGTGTTGGCTTTTTGGGCAGCTGCAGCACACAGCTGGCTCCTATTTAAGTGATTGTCCACTAAGCTAGTCCTAGACCCCCTGCAGAAGCACCCCCAGTAAAGAGACTCCAACCCCTGAGATTTCCCTGGTAGCAAGAAGGTTGCCATCAAGCCTGAGTGAATAAAATACAGCTCTCTGTCCTTTACACAAAATGCTTACCCCATCAGGGGAAGACAGGGAAGGATGCTTCCTGATGTGTGGTAACCCCAGTAACAGTTATTCAGCATCAGCTTAGCTGACGATTTTTCAAAGAGACGAGAAGGCTGGGTGCAAGGGAGATAAAAGGCACATGTCCTTTTTTGGTGGGGAAGACTGGAGAAGCCCATCGACCATTTGGTGTTGCTGAATCTGGATAAATGGATTGGTACACCAAACCTGGAGACCCACTTAAGCGGAAATATTGGCCTATATTCCCATCTGAAAATTCTCCAGTTAGATGGATTGCATGTTTCTATGGCAACTTCCCTTTTCCCCCCTCCTCCTGGACAGCTAAGGCACCATGTACTGTATCAGAAAGCATTTTTTCCCCTTGATCAATGAAGAATGCCAATCCAGATGTGCAAATACTATTCCAGATAAAGCAACTGCTGGATAAGGGCTAAAAAAAATAGACAGTTCAGCTGCCATACGAATCAGGCTGGGGCCAGCTCCACTGTTCGGGAGTCTGTAGGATGGGAGCAACAGGCGAAAGGGATGGGATGATACAAGCTCCGCCCCTTATATACAATGTGTGGTAACACACCCATGATATGTGATGTTGCAAGTGTGAAAGAGGGGAGCTTGTGTTTTGACTATCCTGGGCAGTAGTAGGATTCAAATATATGAACAACCAATTCTCTGTATGGATGCCGCTTCCGGAAGTCCATTCTGGGCCTGAGCAACAAAAAATAAGCTACCAGTTCTGCCAAACTGGTGTGAACTGGCTGAATCCCACTACTGACCTGGGGCCTCATGGTGCCCAGCTCCCATCACTAAGCATGATGGTTGTTGTGAGTCACGCTTGATTTTACAACTTGATGGGCTGATGTAATGGGACATGAACTCAAAGCAGTTGCTGATGGACATGCCTGACAAAATATGTCCATCAATTTGTGAAAAATTGGAAGCTGCTACATCCCAGCCTTGGATCTAACAGTGTCCTTCTTCTCCAGTGATAACTGAAGGACCATCTTTTCCCAGTTATGTCCACCCGACCCACCAAAGTGGAGAAGCAAGTATGTTGTGGGTTGCCTCTCTTAAGAAGGCCTATCTAGTGGGGCCAAGAAGAAGGGACTTCTTCATGGTGGCTGCCTCCCTGTGGAACATCATCATACCTGTGGAGAAAGATCGGCCTCCACCTTGAGGCTCTTTCAAAAGATTGTTGTCACTGGGGGGGGATTTATTGACTTTTATATTAGGAATTTTATTCCTGTGAGCCACCCAGAGCCACCATGAGTGAGTTGGGCCACCATATACATTTTCTTAATAAATTTATAAAATAAATAAATAATGACTGTTTTCAGACAGGGCTTTTTTTAACCCATAGGACACCCTCTCTCTGAGGATCCCTATTAAAATGAACGGGATGGGCATTATTTGTTGTTGTTTTTAGTTGCGAAGTCATGTCCGACCCATCGCGACCCCATGGACAAGGTTCCTCCAGGCCTTCCTGTCCTCTACCATCTTCTGGAGTCCATTTAAACTCACACCTACTGCTTCAGTGACTCCATCCAGCCACCTCATTCTCTGTCGTCCCCTTCTTCTATTGCCCTCAATCTTTCCCAGCATTAGGCTCTTCTCCAGTGAGTCCTTCCTTCTCATTAGGTGGCCAAAGTACTTGAGTTTCAACTTCAGGATCTGGCCTTCTAAAGAGCAATCAGGGTTGATCTCCTCTAGGATTGACCGGTTTGATCGCCTTGCAGTCCAGGGGACTCACAGGAGTCTTCTCCAGCACCATAGTTCAAAGGCCTCAATTCTTTGTCGCTCAGCCTTTCTTATGGTTGGCCATTATTATGATCCTAAAATTTTCCAGCCTACAGGGCCCAACGTTAGGGATATTCCAGCCCGCAGATCAAATCTGTACAATTATGAAGGGAGAGGAGACACGCAGCAATGGCATGGAAGTCTCACTGGTGACCGTATGAATCAGAACACCATTGTTCAGCTTTGCAAGAGAACACGGTTGGTAGCCAGAGTGCCGATGCAGTATTTTATCCTCTGGGAAGTGCATTAGCTCAACGGAACAGCAGGAACTCATGTAGTGGTAAAGGAAGCACATTGCAGGGGATGAAATTCACCCTGAAGATAAACCTCAGAAGCCGTCCTCCTCCTCCTCCTCCTCCTCCTCCTCCTCCTCCTCCTATTGTATAAATCAAAGCACATAGTCGATAGCAATGCCTGGATGCACAACATGCTTGTTGCTTCTGGGGCCTGTAGCTATCATCCATCATGTATCTTTAAATCCCAGATTATGAATTAGAATTACAGGATCCTAATGCAAGAATTGAATAAAACCTGATCCTGGTGGAAAAAGAATTCAGATATACGAGGCACTGCCTGATATGTTTTAAAAATGGAAATGCAGCTATGTTGTTGTTGTTAGTTGCGAAGTTGTGTCCGACCCATCGCGACCCCATGGACAATGTTCCTTCAGGCCTTCCTGTCCTCTACCATCTTCTGGAGTCCATTTAAGCCCACGCCTACTGCTTCAGCGACTCCATCCAGCCACCTCATTCTCTGTCGTCCCCTTCTTCTCTTGCCCTCCATCTTTCCCAGCATTAGGCTCTTCTCCAGTGAGTCCTTCCTTGAATTAATGCAGCTATAGAGCAGTGGAAATTTTATTCACTGAGGAGGAGGAAATCTTAACTTGATGTTTCTTTTTTTAATCCACAACAATCCTGCATAATTTCCTGCAAGGAAAAATTGAAGTAGCTAATCACCATTCTTCCATCCGATTCTGATACTATATAAAATATTCCCCCACCCCGGACTAACTTAATGGCCTGTGTTTCTCAACTTTGACAACTTTAAGACCTGTGGACTTCAAATCCTAGAATTCAGAATGCCGGCTGAGGAATTCTGGGAATTGAAGTCCACTCATATTAAAGTTGAAAAGGCTGAGAAACAGTGGCTTAGAGGCTGAGGAAGAAAATTGGAAGCACATCTTAAAAAACAAAGGCCGTTTGAATGGTCAAGGATGGAGGAAATGGGAGATTTGGGGGAAAAGACTAATGGATTCTGTTTTGCAAAGAGGTGCAGGCATAAGCCTATCCCAACTAACTCTTGTCTGGTTCCTGAACTATTCTGGCAAACTCTGGTCAAATATAAACAAAATACAGGTAGTCCTTGACTCACAACAGTTGATTTAGCAACTGTTCAAAGTTACAACGACACTGAAAAAAGTGACTTATGACCGTTTTTCACACTTACGACCATTACAGCATCCACATGGTCATGTGATCAAAATTTGGACACTTGGCAACTGGCATGTACTTATGGCAGTTGCGGTATTCCCAGGTCCATGTGACCACCTTTTGTGACCTTCTGACAAGCAAAGTCAATGAAGAAGCCAGATTCACTTAACAACCATGTTGCTAACTTAACAACTGCAGTGATTCATTTAACAATTGTGGCAAGAAAGGTCGTACAATGTGGCAAAATTCATTCTGCTTAGCAACAGAAACATAGGGGTCAATTGTGGTCATATGTTGAGGACTATCTGTACTCACTGGTTTGCACCGGTCCGGCAGACCCGGTAGCTATTTTTTTGTTGACTTTGGCGAACTGTCTGAAGCCCTAGCCTAGCCCTTTTTCGCAAGGCCCAGGCCCAGAATGGACTGCTGGAAGTGTGTGGATGCCACTTCCGGAAGTCCATTTTGGGCCTCAGAAGCCCGGGAGGAGGCCTCCTAGGCCCAGAACGGCCCACCAGAAGTCCGTGGATGCCACTTCCGGAAGTCTGTTCCTGGGCTGGGAGGCCCAGAGGAGGCCTCCCAGGCTCAAAATGGACCGCCAGAAGTATGTGGATACCACTTCCGGATGTCCGTTCTGGGCCTGGGTCTCTGGAAGTGGCGTCCATGCAGAGAACCAGTTGTTCACTTCCTTTCCAATGGTCAAAACTCCCCAAACAGCAAGAAACACTGGCCAGTATTGGTGTAAATGGCTTCAGATCTTTCAATTCTGTCTAATTGTTGACTGGTCTGAGCAGAGAAAAGATGAGTGTCTGTGTTTTCTCTTTCATTTTGCTGGCAAGATTTACAACACATTTCAGTTTACACAGTGGAGAAAATAAGGAAAAACTGCCAACAACAACAAAAAGTTTGCTCTATATTTTTTCCCTGTGGCTTTACATAAAGTCCAAGGTCCACACCTGAGTCACTTCAGGTGACAAAGAAGTCCTTTTTAGACACTGGAAGAGATTACATTTGAGAGCCATATGTTTTTTTAACTGGAACTCACGAATGTGTTTGTTATAGATAAAAGGAGTCAGGTGTGAGTGTGAAGAACTTTCAGATTCACTTATAAAGGACAGGACGGTATGCAGTGTACGTTTAGTCAGCCTGAAGCAGAGATTATTGAGAAAACATGAACTTGACTCTGGATAAAAGCAGCAGATAAAGCAGTGTCTTTCAACCTTGGCAACTTTACAATGGGTAGATTCCAACTCTGTTGCTGGCTGGGGAATTCTGGGAGTTGAAGTCCACCCATCGTAAAGTTCCAAGGTTAAAATATACTGAGATAAAGTCGAAATAAAATAACCCTTGATAGCTCAGATACAAATAGAGCAACTAAGATGATCAAAGGGCTGGAGACTAAAACGTATGAAAAACGGCTGCAGGACTTGGGTTTGGCTAGCTAGACTCTAGTCTAATGAAGAGAAGGACGAGGGGGGACATGACAGCAAGTCTTCCAATATTTCAGGGGCTGCCACAAAGAAGAGAGAGAGAAGCTATTCTCCAAAGCGCCTAAAGGCAGGACAAGAAGCAACGGATGGAAACTAATCAAGGAGAGAAGCAACCTAGAACTAAGGAGAATTTTTCTGACAGTGAGAACAATTAACCAGTGGAACAACCTGCCTCCAGAAGCTGTGTATGCTCCAACACTGAAAGTCTTTAAGAAGAGACTGGGCAGCCATTTGTCTGAAATGATTTCCTGCCTGAGCAGGGGGTTGGACTAGATGACCTCCAAGGTACCTTCCATCATCATCATCATCATCATCATCATCATCATCATCATCATCATCATCTTATTATTATTATTATTATTATTATTATTATTATTATTATTATTATTATTATTATTATTATTATTATTATTATTATTATTATTATTATTATTATTATTATTATTATTATTATTATTAGGCTTCTCTCCCTTGATAACAGCAAATGGGTGTTTTGCCTGGGCTCAGAAGCTAAACCTGGTTGGTGTTTGGACAGGAGGCATCTAAAGCATCCCAAAGTTGTTGCTGAAACTGGAAAGATGAGAAAATAGCTTGGGCAAAGGAAATGAGAAGCCACTTTTGTTGTTGTGTTGCCAAAAAAAGCAACATGAATATGTCCATCTTCTCACAATAAGCTATTTGATTTCCACCTGCCCTAGTCAACAGACTTGCTGCAGATGACAATCACGTACCATTAAATTGAAACACCCAGAGTACAAACAGTGAGAATAAATAAATCTGTACATTTTAACATTTGACTTTCTCAGATTTGTAGAAAAGGAGAGTCACTTTGGTCTGGCGATTAAGACTCCAGATTAGAAACCGGGAGACTGTGAATTCTAGTTCCACCTTAGGCACAAAGCCAGCTAGGTGACCTTGAGCAAGCCACTCTCTCTCATCCCTAAAAAGCAGGAAATGGCAAACCACTTCTGAAATCTTGTCAAGAAAACCACAGGGACTAGTCCAGCGGTAGGCAACCTTGGTTCTTTTATGACTCATGGACTTCAACTCCCAGAATTCCTGAGCCAGCATGGCTGGCTCAGGAATTCTGGGAGTTGAAGTCCACGAGTCATAAAAGAGCCAAGGTTGCCTACCCCTGGACTAGTCTAAGCAGCCACTAGGAATCCATGCTGACTTGAAGACAAAAACAATAACAATAAAAGCAGTAGAACTGAAATTGGCCAGAAAAACATCTACCTGAGACGTTGCAATTCCAGAATTCTTGGACTACAGAGAGGAGTTGGATTGGTAAGTGACTAGGATCAAGTCTGCTTCTATTCAATATTAAAATGTAAAGATACCCTCCCATTTATTTATTCTCACTGTTTGTATTCTGGGTGTTTTAATTTAATGGATGTGATTGTCATCTACTGAAAGAATTTTGACTATGGCAGGTGGAAATCAAATAGCTTATAGTGAGAAGATGGACATATTCATGTTGCTTTTTTGGCAACACAATAAAAGTGGCTTCTCATTGCCTTTTCCCAGGCTATTTTTTTATGTTCCCAATTTCAGCTCCAGCTTTGGGATGCCTTAGACGTCTCCTGTCCAAAAACCAACCAGGTTTAGCCTGATAGAGCTCAAATAAAGTTGGCAACATCTTTCAAATTCTGGTTTTTAGGTAGAGATCAGTTATGAAGAAAAACATTCCAGCCAACAATTTCTGAAGCCACTTTCTACTTCTGTTCATTCTTACCAGCTTCAACTTGCTTGTATCTGGATGCATTTAAGGCAAGGTGGCTTTTTATGTCCAATAAATATTTTCCACTGCACTTCTTGAATAATATTAAGAAGGTGACTTCCCACTAGATGCATAATCAATATAGCTAAACTCTGTGCTATTTTTATTTAAAATTTTATCCTGCTGATTCCCTTGAGAAGTCCATAATACTGGGAAAGGTGGAAGGCAAGAGAAGAATAGGATAATCAGCAGCAGGATGAAATTGGTTACAGTGGTGATAGATGTTGGAAGACTTGAAAGTTCAGGATGGAAATGAATCCTTCTGGAGAAGATCACTATGAGTCAACACCAACTTGATGACATGCAATCAATCCTTTAGCTTACTCATAATATGTGTTCAAGCTTTGGGTGCATTTTGGGTACACATCTCAGTGCCAGCCGTACAGATGTTACGTTTGTCAGCTTCTTTCTCAAGGACACCCAATAGGGAATAGTGGGGGTCCACATATACTAAGGCAGAGGTTCCCAACTTCCGGTCCATGGACCGGCACTGGTCCATGGCATGGCAGAAACCGGTCCATTCAAACAAGCAAAGCCCCATCCACGGGATGCAGGCAGTACAGGAAACCATACTCCCTCCGGTCCGTGGAAAAGCCTCTCTCCACGGAACCGGTCCCTGGTCCCCAAAAGGTTGGGGCCTCTGTACTACGGCATAAAATGGCTGGCCCTCTTGGCTTTGTGTGTTAGGTGAACTACCTGGATGGGGAGGCCTGAAATTTAAGGACTATCAGTACAGTTGTGGTTGGAGGTGGGTTTTTCATGATTCTCTCAATAATTTTGGTCTAGTGGTTAAGGCACCATGCTAGAAAGCGGGCGACTGTGAGTTCTAGTCCCGCCTTAGCTAGGAAAGCCAGCTGGGTGTGACTTTGGCTCAGTCACTCTCTCAGCCCAACCCATCCCTCAGGATTGTTGTCATGGGAAAAATAGGAGGAAGATGTGTTGGATATAGAATAGAACAGAGCTGGAAGAAAGCTTGGAGGTCTTCTAGTCCAGCCCCCTGCTCAAGCAGGAGACCCTATACCATTTCAGACAAGTGACTGTCCAGTCTCTTCTTAAAAACCTTCAGTGATGAAGCATGCACAACTTTGGAAGGCAAGCTATTCCACTGGTTAATTGTTCTCACGTGTTTGCTACCTTGACTTGCTTGTAAAAATAATAAAGGTGGGCTACAAACAAAAGTAAGTATGTGAAGGAAGTTCTCTTCTAATGCCCACCAACCTTCTGGAAAGCGTTTTCCTGCTGTTTTGGTCAAATTGACCTCCTTTTGAGTTATTACAAAGTTTCATTGAACAGGCTTTTAAGAATTCAATCGTGTTTTTCATTTTTTATTTATTTTATTTATAATTTAATTTGTATCCCGCCCTTCTCCTCACCGGACTCAGGGCGGCTAACAGCCTTATAAAACAACATTACAATAAATATCCATATTAAAACCAAATTAAAAGAAAATATTCGTAAAGGCCAATCGTTAAAATTACCCTTAAAATTACCCTTAAAAACCCCACTAAAATTCCCTAGGCCA
>NW_015388348.1:259337-263484 GCF_001527695.2 Protobothrops mucrosquamatus | reverse complement strand
CCGTGGTCCACGGTATCAAAAGCCGCTGAGAGGTCCAAAAGAACAAGGACAGAGGAATGACCCCTGTCCCGGGCCCTCCAGAGATCATTTACCAACGTGACCAATGCCGTTTCCGTGCTGTATCCCGGCCTGAAGCCCGACTGGAGCGGGTCCAGATAGACTGTTTCCTCCAGGTGTCGAGGGAACTGCTGCGCAACCAATTGTTGAATAGAACTCCTTTTGTTTAGATTATAAACCACCAGAGACCCAGTTATAGTAGCCATCCGGCGGTCTCATAAACATAAACAAATCACGAGAAGAGAGGAAGTTGAATCTTTTCCCAAAGAGAGATGCTAGTCAGAAGAGGCTGCTGCAGGAAACAAATCCTGCAAAGGGTCACTTTAAGGTAGGGGTGGGGGAATCGTGGCCCTTTTATGACTTGTGGACTTCAACTCCCAGAGTTCCTGAGCCTGCATGGCCATGAGCATTGCTGGCTCAGGAATTCTGGGAGCTGAAGTCCACAAGTCATAAAAGGACCATGATTCCCCACCCCTGCTTTAAGGGTTGGGCAAACTTTGCCGTTTGATGTCTAGATAATTAGCAGCAGAAAAGCCCGGTTTTTCTAATCAGGATTAGATCAGGGTGCCGGTCTGCAACCTAGCTTCCCTTGAGTTCCAATATACAGAATTTGTGATCTTTCAAAAAGCGTAATCTTCTCCACCAGTTTTATTCCAGGTTGGAGGCAGAGAAAGACGACTCCGCTCGGAATATACAGTAGTATTATAGCCTCTAGCTGTCATATTGCTTTCAACGCCCATAGAAACCCACACATCATACCTTTCAGCGTTCGGTTTTCCAAGAATTTGGGGAAATGTAGGGCTTTTTTTGTTGGAAACATGCTCTCGCTAGATCACCTAGCACCGCTGCAGAACTACAGTTCCCAGAATTCCTTGGATGGCAAAAAAGATTTCTGCCAAGCAGTTGGAATTCGCCGGACGCGGCATGATGCAAGCCGGGTGGGGCGGGTATCGCGCGCGTGTTATGTCAACCACTTTTGGCTTTGACTTAAGCTTTTGGAATTCTAGAAACTGGTTTGGTGCAGTCTTAAGTACACTTAGTGATGACGAAAGTGTTTATGTTTAAAGTAAACAGGTACAAGTATATTATCTCTTTGCTAGGGAACACCATCAATTATCTTTTCTTAATTCTGCATATGAAGCCAGTTGCTAAGAGCTTGCAAGCGTTCAGGCAAAAGGAAATTAATACTAATAATACTAATACTAATAAATAGTAATAATAGTAATAATAGCAGCAACAACAACAACAAACAGAAAATGAGCATGGGATGAGAAATAATAGCAAGTATGTAATAGATAAGCGTATCTATTGCAAATAGCGTGCATTCCAAAGAACAGAATTATATAGTGTATTCAGTACGCTACTTCTGTTGTTTGGAATACACGAATACAAAAATTGCATTCTGTCAAGTCGTTTGACAATGAGATGGGTGGCATATAAATTTAAATTTAATAAATAAAACACATAATCAAGTCAGGTAAAACCGAACTTGCACTGCAATCTGGAAACCGGTGAAGTATTGTTATTATTTATTTTTGTGCTGATGTTTGTTTACTGCAATCCCAGCTATTTTTATTGGACTGATCTAGGATTCTGCTTTGTTTACCGCACGTTGGCAAAGGCGCGTAATAAATAATGATCATTGGCTAATTTCAGGATTTAGAATGCTATGCAAAATCAACCCATTTGCATTGTTTGTTTCAAAAAGTGGATTAAACTAATCATAGGTTACCTATTGACTGCAGCCACGGGTTTCCTACGCACTACAGTATATGATGGTTTCATAAAGCAGGTTTTGTGGGCTAGGCCACAATTTGTAGAGTTTACACAATACACCCAGCTGTTAAAACTGAGGCTGGATTTATGCAAAACACTAAATCAAATAAATCATGCAAGTGCAATGTAGACGTGCACACCTAACGCCAGTCCTAGAACAAATCCTGGCTCATACTATAAACTGTGTGTGTGTCCAACCTTGGCCACTTTAAGCCTTGTGGACTTAAACTCCCAGAATTCCCTAGCTAGCAATGGACACCCCTGCTATAGACTAAACTGTGGCTTGCATTGGGTCATGTGATAAATTATAGGTTCTTGTGTTAACACAAGCCCAGCTATTTTCTCCCTATTTAGGTATAAATATCTCTTTAAGTATACAGCACTATTGCTGCCTCTTTCCATCCACTTATTCCCATAAATGTAATATTTTTCGAGATCCAATTCATCACTGAGCGGTTTTGAGCTGAAGTCTGCTAACCATTGACATTATATTTGGCCTTGCCTCTACAACAGCTTTGGGGAAGTAAACATCACTTCTACACTGCAGAGACTGGCACCCCTCCACGCTTTCCACATGATAGAAATGGCCCTATCATAACACAAACAATGCATCAAATCTCAAATCTCACTTTTACATGGGGAGAAAGGGCTCCCTCTCTTTTGTACAGGTAGTCCTCGACTTACGACCACAACTGAGTCCAAAATTTCTGTTGCTAAGCAAGACAGGTGTTAAATGAGTTTTGCCCCATTTTATGACCTTTCTTGCCATAGTTGTTAAGTGAATCACTGCTGTCGTTTAAGTTAGTAACATGGTTGTTAAATGAATCTGGCTTCCCCGTTGACTTGGCTTGTCGGAAAGTCGCAAAATGTGATCATGTGACCGTGGGACACTGCAACCACCACAAACAAACACATACCAGTTGCCAAGTGTCTGAATTTTGATCACGTGACCATGAGGATGCTGCAACGGTTGTGTGAAAAAACCGGTCTTAAGTCACTTTTTTCAGTGCTGTTGTAACTTCAAACGGTCACTAAACAGACTGTTGTAAGTTGAGGACCACGGTAATTTTTTCTGCCAGTGATGCCGCCCATTCTTTTCTTCCCCCTGAGAATGCCATCAGCTGAGATCCTTGTCAATTCGATTTGAGGGATGGGAACAGCTTCTGTGTTAGAGGCTTCGTTGTCCCTTTCCGCTGTATCCTGTCTCTGTTTGAGAGGATGCTTTTTGGCTATCTTTATTTACTCAAATTCAGTACAGCCTCACTAGAAGCAGCTCACAATCCAGCAAAAGAAAACAATGCAATGCAATTAAAAAAAAAGAAAACAATAGAAAGATAAAAAATTGTTTTTTAAAAACAATGCAAGATAGAACTTGCCATCAAATGCTTCTCTCCAATACACCTCAATTGCCTCTTGCCCCCCCCCCCGAGCAAGCTAATTAATTATTGGCAATTCCAGTATATCTGGTAACATTCACACATACATGCACCCCCTTCCACGATCTCCCTGGCTAGGGATTCCATCATGGAGGAGGAAAAAAAGACGGTTTCAGTTCAACAAAACCAGCAGTCCTGTGTTAACCCTTGCAAACATCACCACGTCAGCAAAAAAAGAAAAAAGAAGGGCAAAGCCACGCCTCGATGTGAGCCTTTGAAAGCGAGCTGAGAAGCCGGGAGGGAACCAGCTTCCTCTGTTTCTCATTTGGCAGCTGCGGTGGCAGCCGGTAGCAGCCATCCCTTAGGCAGGGAGGGCTGGGATGATGCAAGGATTTTGGCATCCTCTACTGCCCTGGCGAGGCTGCGCCTTGTTTGAAGGAACAGGACGGGCCTTTAGGGCAAAGGCAGAGGCAGCAGAGCCAGAAAGCAGAGAGTATATAGATGCTAAAGAAATGACAGGCAATTCTTGCCTTATTTTATTTTATTATTTCATTTCATTTCATTATTTCATTTCATTTTATTTTATTTTATTTTATTTTATTATTTTATTTCATTTTATTTCATTTCATTTCATTTCATTTTATTTTATTTTATTTTATTATTATTTTATTTTATTTTTTATTTTATTTTATTATTTTATTTTATTATTTTATTATTTTATTTTATTTTATTTTTTTATTTTATTATTTTTTTATTTTATTTTATTTTATTTTATTTTATTATTATTTTATTTTATTTTATTTTATTTTATTTTATTTTATTTTATAATTTATTTTATTTTATTTTATAATTTATTTTATTTTATTATTTTTTTATTTTATTTTATTTTATTTTATTTTATTTATAATAGTAATAGTAATAGTAATAATAATAATAAT
>NW_015388348.1:252448-259016 GCF_001527695.2 Protobothrops mucrosquamatus | reverse complement strand
CCAGAGGGTGGGGGCACCCACAGAGAAGGCCCTCCCCCTGGGGGTCGCCAGCCTACATTGCTTGGCCGACGGCACCCTGAGGAGGCCCGCTCTGTGGGAGCGTACCGGTCTATGGGAGGGAATCTGTGGCAGAAGGCGGTCTCGGAGGTAGCCAGGTCCGATGCCATGGATCGCTTTAAAGGTGGTAACTAACACCTTTGGAGGTCATCTAGTCCAACCCCCTGCTCAGGCAGGAAACCCTATACCAGTGGTGGCGAACCTTTGGCACGCGTGCCAGAGGCGGCAGTCATAGCCCTCTCTGTGGGCACATATACCATGCCCCCGAGATGGTGAGGGGCTGGCCTCCGCTGCTGTGACCCCACCCACCCAGTCTGCCATGACCATTACAGCCACGACCACCCGCCACCCGGTGATAAATAAGTGGGTTTTGGGTTGCAGTTTGGGCACTGGGTCTCTAAAAGTTTCGCCATCACTGCCCTATACCATTTCAGACAAATGGATGTCCAGTCTCTTCTTAAAAACTTTCAGTGTTGGAGCATTCACAGCTTCTGGAGGCAGGTTGTTTCACTGGTTAATTGTTCTCACTGTCAGGAAGTTTCTCCTTAGTTCTAGGTTGCTTCTCTCTTTGGTTAGTTTCCATCCATTGCTTCTTGTCCTGCCTTCAGGTGCTTTGGAGAATAGTTTGACTCCCTCTTCTTTGGGGCAGCCCCTGAGATATTGCCATCATGTCCCCCCTCGTCCTTCTCTTCGTTAAACTAGACATATCCAATTCCAGGAACCGTTCCTTATATGTTTTAGCCTCCAGTCCCCTAATCATCTTTGTTGCTCTTCTTTTTATTTTATTTTATATTTTATTTATTATTATTAAATTTGTTTGCTGCCCATCTCGCTTCTCAGTTTTGCAGCATGGAGGGCTTATAAAACTCTTTATTAAAATGCAGTAGCCACAGATCAAAGCAGTTTAGCAAAACACACAAGGATATATAGCTTGCATCTCAGGAAAAAAGTCCTGGACTAAGTCCAGCCTAAATCCTGCCTACTGTCATGGAGAGAAAAAACCAGAAAAAACAAAGGCTTAAAAATAGTCTCCTCCAAATGGGTAATTAATCACAATTAAGGAGGTCTCTCTCTCTCTCTCTCTCTCTTTTTACTATATCATCTTTTGCCTGAGGCTGGAACTAGAAGGGTCAGAGGTTTCCGAAGGAACCAGCTTATGTGAATGTAATGAAGAATCAGGAGCACTGGTGCTAACAACGAGAAGAAATAAATCCCTTTTGTAGGCCAGTTTAGGATTCCATGATGGCAAGAGAAATAAAGTTAGGGGAATCCGCCAACCGCTTTCTTCAACTTGTCCTCGTTAAAACAGTAAGGACAGGACCTGTCCCCAGCCTGGTTAATTGAAGAGAATAGGGCAATAATATAATAACTTGTATTGATTAGTCAATTGGCCATATTAAGAAAACAGAAAAGGAGTTGGCAATAATTTGCAGCCCAAATACTGTTTTGGTTTGTTCTAGCTCAACCAAAACATGGTTGGTTTGTGCATTGCTTAGAAGGTTGTATGAAACCAAGTAGGGTGTGGAGTGTAAACCATGGCTTACAGCTTAAAATGAAATGTGAGCCCAAGTTAACAGTTGTGAAGCAAACCAGGATCTAGTTACTGGCCTGATTTACACTTTACTAATGTGGGAAGTCAGCCACCCAAATAAGGAAATATTAAAAGGGCAGAAAAATATATTTCCTCAAAGGATCTTAAAGAGACAGAAAAGCATGCCCAGTTTTTCTTAATAGCTCCAAGTCTCCCTTCCCAAAGCAGAAATCAGCTCTATAGATATGCAGATGTAAACCATCAGGAAGGTTGAAGCTAGAAGCTTAGGAAGACAAAGACACCTAAAATCTACATACTCCACCCAAAGTCTAAGACAGGACATAATAGAATTAACTCACAGATGCCAAAGGGACACAGGTAAAAATACACGACACAGGAAATACAAAGCCTCAAAACAGGAACAGGAAACAACTCCAAACAAAAGGCTCCAGAGGGTATAAAAACCCACTTCCTACATGTGCTCAGCCCTTTTTTCCTCTCTCTTTTCTGCCAGAGCTATCTTTCTGTCTGGCTCTCCTCTTCAATAAACTGCAACCTTCTTTCTAAAGCAGTCGCCATGTTGTTTATCCCCGGCTTGGACTGAACCACGATGAAGACTTTTCCTTCAACACTAAATTACAATTTGCTTAATAGCAACAGCACTTAGACTTATATACCACTCCATAGTGCTTTACATTCCTCTCTAAGCGATTTAGAGAGTCAGCATATGGCCCCCAACAATCCGGGTCCTCATTTTACTGACTTCGGAAGGATGGAAGGCCGAGTCAACCTTGAGCCGGTGAGAATCAAACTGCTGGCAGTGTGCAAAATTAGCCTGCAATACTGCATTCTAACCACTGGGCCACTACGGAATAATGGAATAATCAATGAAACATTATCAGCTGGATTCATTCAACACTTTACACCCAAAAACGTAGCCTTGGGGCCACTTACAGTCCACCAGTTATGGATTCCCAGAGTGGGGAAGGCTAAGTATTTTGGTGTTTTTGTTTTTTGTTTGCAAAGGAGGGGCTTATATGTAAAAGGCACTCATTTTACTTTTTAAAACTCCAGAAATCTTTGAAAATGTATCTTGGTCACCCTACATTAGATGGCCCTTGACATAACTCTGCAAAGCTTCTATCCTGTGACAGAAACCATGGTTTATAAATCATAATGGCAAGTTTCATATCCAAATCAGAACAAAACAGACCTTTTGTGGTTCAGCGGGGTTTAAAAACTCATCCACAGCATCTGATATATTTACAATACAGTACATCCAGGCTCAGTGACATAAACTCTGTGTAAGTAGTAATTCAACCCTGCCAGGTGATGAACTAAACATCACAAGGGAAAGAATCAGCTGCATTCTGGTGGATTTTTGCTGGCAATTTTAGCTTTGGGAAGGGAGCCAAGTATGCCACCTTTTCTTGTGAACTCCAGCATTGTGTTCGCCAGGATAATGCCATGATAGACACCCAATCTCAACACATGTGAGCATTGCAGATAGGCTAGATAAAAATTGCTTGTGTAACAAGTTAACATTGGTATACATAAAGGGATAAGACTGACTTTGCTCTGAATGTTTACATTTGTTTTGTGTGTGGGGGGGGGGAGAGATGAGAGGCCTTGGGTCTGGTCCAAATGAGTTGTAACTGGAGCATGAGTGATGGATCTGGCCACCTGGTTCTGTTTGGCTCCTAGCAAAAGGAACAGCTCGCTTGGCAAAGAAAATCAGGAATGGGCCACCTGGCTACTAAAGGGCCAATGGAGCATCTGACTGGCTCTGTCAGCCATTTTTTTTTCATTCCAGAAACAGCGGAGGGCTTTCTTTTTGTTCTTCTTCAGCTGGTTCCCCCCTCCCATTAAGTAAGAAGAAACACCCTCCCCTTTCCCAGTCTGCGTGTAAGGATAAAAGAGGCTTTTTCGCAGTGGCTCAATGGACGCCAGATTCATTCTTGCTTCCTTTTCAATTTCCTTTGCTCCCAATGGGCACAGTGTGTCCCTTCTACAACATCTGCCTGCCCAAGTTCTTCGTCTCTTATAATCAGCACCAAGTGGTGGTGTAGTAGGTTGAGGAATAAGAAACCCCAGGCTCCAGATTGGACGAGTGATGTTGTCCAGGGACATCTTTAACTCTTGATGAGGTGGCAATCCTCTGGAGAGAGGTGGTGCCCAATTTTGGAGTTCTCCTGAATTCCTGGCTCCTGTTTGAGAAGTAGGTAGCAACCATGCTTGGGAGAGGAGTGACTGGTACAGTTGCACAGCAGTTACACCCATTCTTGGTCTGGGGGCTCCTGCTCATGATTACTCCTGCCTTAGTCTTCCTAACTGGTCTACTGTGTTGCATTCTTTGTGGAAAGTTTCAACTGGCCAGAATGCAGTGATATGCAGTTTTGGGTTATTCCAAGATTTGCTTGGGTTATGCCATTATTGCACAAGCTGTGCTGACTCTTAGTCGTCTAGGAACAATTCGGGGTTATCATCCTGAGGATACCTGCTTATCCCACTAANGTTTTTAAGAAGAGACTGGACAGCCATTTGTCTGAAATGGTGTAGGGTTCCTGCCTGAGCAGGGGGTTGGACTCGATGACCTCCAAGGTCCCTTCCAACTTTATTATTATTATTATTATTATTATTATTATTATTATTATTATTATTATTATTATTATTATTATTATTATTATTATTATTATTATTATTATTATTATTTGTTGCTAATTTCTGATTTATATTGGGGCATGCTAAATTGGGGAAGACCCAGGTTCAAATTCAACTAGAGCAGCAGAAATTGGCTGGGTGATTTTGGGCTGGTCAGTTTCTCTCAGCCAAAGGTGCCTCCCAGGATTTATTTTTTGTATTATTTATTAGATTCCCCCACCCTTCTTTATTACTCTGTAGATAAGTCAAGGTTGCAAACATACTAATACTACTAGTACTCCTATTTCCCCCATAACAAAGTTGTGAAGTGGGTTGGTTTGTGAGTGAGTGCCTGGCCCAAAGTCACCCAGCCAGCTTTCATGCCTAAGGCGGAACTAGAACTCACTGTCTCCTGGATTCTAGGCCAGCAGTTTAATCACTGCACCAAACTGAATGCTAAGATGGGGTGGAGCAGGGTGTTGGAATAAGAAGGCGGTGGAATTTTATATTACCTCAAACCCTGGAGGAAAAGGTGAATATAAGTCTATGTTATACAAAAACGATAAAATTTGGAAAAAGTTAAGCAAGGTCACAGCTGTGAAGGATTGTGCTAGAGAAGTAAAAAAAAAAAAATTCCTGAAAGATGACTATGGCAAAATATATAAGTAGAACTAACAAATAAATTACTTCTCTGTTGCTGGCAGGAAAATTGCACAGATGTGGCAAAATAATACTGTAGAAAAATCTTTGACCTCCATTTGAAGAAGGCTTCACTTTTCAAGATGCTGCTACGCTTTTGCTTGGTTCTGGTGCAGTCTGTGGAAAAAATGTTTTGGGTGGAGGTTGATGGCAAAATGGTTCCCTTAAAACTTTGCTGAGACCTTAAAGTGCCCATGTTACCTTTTATATAGTCCCTTACCCCTGCAGAAATGAGCCATATTGGGGGGGTGTCTTTGGGGAGGGGGGAACCCCCAATTCTTCAAGTCTTCTTCCAAATGGGGAAAATGGCCCCACTCAGAATGCTATCTCTTGCTGGAGCCCTTAATATCTCTGTGAGAAGATTGCCTGCCCATCTTTCATAGACTTCTATACTCAGGGCAGAGAAAAACCTCCAACTAGCCGAAGCATACAAGAACTCGCTTGATACTCAGCCATGTTATGGAGATAGATATTTCTTGTATAAAGCTCAATGATAGGAGCCCACTGGTGCCCCCCCCAAAAGAAGTCTGTTAAATACATTTCAGAAGAGGACTTTGGCAAAAGCTCATCTTAACTGCAGCTTTATTATCAAACTCAAAATATCAAAATATCCATCTTGGTTCTTGAAGGCTACTTCCTCAAATCGGGCAATACCTCATTGTAATAAAGTCAGTGAAATAGCAGCCACATTCTGTGCTGGAGAAAAAAAAATCACTGACCGCTTGCAATGCAAGTAGAATACAGCTTTTTCCTCCCCTTTTCTGTAAATAATAATAATAATAATAATAATAATAATAATAATAATAATAATAATAATAATAATAATAATAATAATAATAATAATAATAATAATAATAATAATAATAATATAGTAATAATAATAATAATAGTAGTAGTAAGTTGGAAGGGATCTTGGAGGTCATCACCCCCTGCTCAGGCAGGAAACCCTACACCATTTCAGACAAATGGCTATCCAGTCTCTTCTTAAAAACTTCCAATGTTGGAGCATTCACAGCTTCTGGAGGCAGGTTGTTCCATTGGTTAATTGTTCTAACTGTCAGGAAGTTTCTCCTTGGTTCTAGGTTGCTTCTCTCTTTGGTTAGTTTCCATCCATTGCTTCTTGTCCTGCCTTCAGGCGCTTTGGAGAATAGCTTGACTCCCTCTTCTATGTGGCAACCCCTGAAATATTGAAACACTGCTATCATGTCACCCTTCGTCCTTCTCTTATTAGACTACCCAATTCCAGCAACCGTTCCTTATATGTTTTAGCCTTCAGTCCTCTAATCATCTTTGTTGCTCTTCTCTGTACTCTTTCTAGAGTCTCAACATCTTTTTTACATTGTGGCGACCAAAATATTTATTGTAAACTCCTTCTCAAAACTTTGCAACCTTCCACAAATCTTAGAATAGAATAAAAACTTTATTGTCACTTTAAATGGGGGTTGGGGGGTGGAGGGAGGAGAGAGGTATCAGTACGGTCAGTGGGAGAGGCAGATATGGCGGGAGCAGAGGACCATATCAGGTTAGGGGAGCACGCACACGCTATTTACAAGCTTGTGGGTGCTCCGGTCCTCAGGTCTCTACTCGGCTTCCAGGAGACCTAGATCCCCCGGCCCGGAACCATCGGCTGCTGTTATGCAA
>NW_015388348.1:248074-249427 GCF_001527695.2 Protobothrops mucrosquamatus | reverse complement strand
ACGTTTTTTAAAAAGTAATTTTAATGGGAATACAGCAATCAATATTTGGCTTTTAATTAGGTTTTAGTGGGGTTATTTTGTGTATTTTTGTATGATTTTTTGTATCTTGTATATTGTATTTGTGTTTTTAATATGCTGTGAACCGCCCTGAGTCCTACGGGAGAAGGGCGGTATACAAATTAAATTAACCTTAACCTAATCAGCATACATTAAAAATGAAATTTCATTGCATCCATCTCTCAAAAAAATACCATTATGCATATACCCCCCCCCCACACACACACAACACAGAGAAACATCACAGTCTAGTTTGAATGTATACATATACATGGCGAAAAAGGGCTGTGATCTGAGAGTGGTGACATGTGGCTGTTATTTTGCTTTGCTTACTTGTTTTGATCTTTGTTCTCTTTCTCAAAACCTATTCATGCATTTGAATTTGGGGTATGTATGTGGATGATGTCCAGGTAAATCAAACTGTAGGTTTTATTCTTTTTCCTTTCTCCTTTCCAGGTGCCAAAAACAATATATGAGCTGTCTACCTGTTGTTGTCCTCTCTGTCTTCCAGGAACTAAGCTGCCAAATTATTCTAGAACACAGCTCATTGGCAAGGTGAGTCTTCCATTCTTCTCCCAAGCCATTTTGCTAGCTCAGCTCTTTTACACTCAGGAGAATACTTTCCATTTTTCCTTGCTGTCCTTTTGGCCAATGTCAACATTGTTATTAAGGTTTGTCAACACTGTCAACCAGAGGTTTGGACTACATTTGGCATTTTCGTCTGCCTATCAAGGCCTTCCCAAGGACCTGGGATAGGCAGATGTGGATGTTGGATGGTGTTAGAAGTATCGTCTGCAGGATATAAGCTCATTATTATTATTATTATTATTATTATTATTATTATTATTATTATTATTATTATTATTATTATTATTATTATTATTATTATTATTATTATCATCATCATCATCATCATCATCATCTCTGGTGGAAAAGAGCTGCACAAGAAGGACATACAATTTACAAATATTTATTGTTTGCAAATGTGTGCATTAACATCTTTTGTTATGGAAAGTCAGGAACTGGTTTTCTACAGATGAAGCAGAGACCATTTAGAGATCTTAAGGGAGCCCGCATACTTTTCTGTGCCACCTAATAGAAGTCTGCTAGTATAATAACATAAGGATTGTGAGCTGCTCATTACAGTGAGACCCTGACTTGAATAACTAACAAATGCCCATTATTTTTCCATTTGGGGACAGGGGAGTCAATTGATGTTTTTCTAATAGTCCAGATGAGATTCATTTTCTGTGGTGTTCTGGATGGTGTGTCACATTTCTCTCCTTCTTTCCATTG
>NW_015388348.1:201369-241381 GCF_001527695.2 Protobothrops mucrosquamatus | reverse complement strand
TAACAGTGAGGAGGAGGATGAATGATTTATATCGCTGTCCTTTCAATGAAAAATGGGATATCAGAAGTGTTTACAGGTTACCCTCTGAGATCAGGGCTAATGCCTACTTTTTTAGTCTTAGGAAACAGGTGAAAACCTTCCCCTTTTGCAGAGCTTTTGCAATTTACTGGAAATTTACTGGAAGGTGGATTTTAAAATATTTTAAATGATTTTAATATTTATGGATATTTTAATGAATTGTTGTAAGCCCCCTAGATTAATTTAAGTGGATACCAGATGAATAATTATAATGTATCTAAATAAATGGTGTCCCTGGACCTAGGCCAGGGGTAGACAACCTTGGCTCTTTTATGACTCGTGGACTTCAATTCCCAGAATTCCTGAGCCAGCATGGCTGGCTCAGGAATTCTGGGAGTTGAAGTCCACGAGTCATAAAAGAGCCAAGGTTGCCTACCCCTGACCTACGCTAAGCATTTGTTTTGTTTTTGCCAAATCATCAGAATGTTTGTGTGAGTTATTTAATTGTAACCAGATGTTGCCTCCTAAAGGAAGAGATTGCCAACCCTATTAACAGAATAACAGAGATGGAAGGCACCTTGGAGGTCTTTTAGTTCAATCCCTTCCTCAATCAGTGGACCCTATACCATTTCAAATAGTTGTTCAATCTCTTCTTAGAAACTTCCAGTGTTGGGGCATCCACAACTTCTGGAGGCAAGTCACTCCATTGATTAATTGTTCTAACTATCAGAAAATTTCTCCTCAGTTCTAGGTTGCTTTGCTCCTTGATTAGTTTCCATCCGTTGCTTCTTGTCCTGCCTTCAGGTACTTTGGAGAATAGGTTGACCCCCTCTTCTTTGTGGCGGCCCCTAAGATATTGGAATATCGCTATCAGATCACCCCTAGCCCTCTTTTCATTAAACTGGACATACCCAATATACTGAACGGCTCTAGTTATTTGGGAGTACCTGCTATAAGGGGTGTTAGAAGATCCGGGACTGAAGTCTGACAAGGAAAAATGTGTGAACTGATGGATATAACACTTGATGTGGCATACAGAATACTCCCGCCTCTTTTGCTTCCACTTAGCAACAAACATTTGAGATACACAAAAATAAATCACTGCACCGGTTCACGCTTATTGGCCAAAGGCAACTGTAGGACGAGAAACAGGCCTGTTCTGCACAAAAGGGAAATCAGGAAGAATGGCGAAGAAGGTGTGGTGCTGCTGCTGGTTGCCAATATTGGCTGAGATACAGGCCTAAAAAGGTAGGCTCTTGACCCTTTTTTAATGGTCAGGGTGGTGGTAGAGGACAACATTTTGGGGCCAAAAAGAATGCTGGGAGGGAGGGGCTTCCAAGATCTCAATTAGTGTGGCTAGCCCATTTTTGAGGCAGGAAAGGAAGGTGAATGCACTTTTAAAGTTTCTTTCATAACAAACCAGCAATAGCTGTGCTTTGTTTCTTAAGTTGAAGGAGGGCTATTTTAAGACGTGTGGACTACAACTCCCAGAATTCCTCAGCCAGCCACGGTCTACTCTACCCCATGGTAACTTTTGTTAGTGCAGACAGGACAACTGCGGTTAGTTCCACACTTAATTTCATTTTTTAATTGTGCTGAGCAACCTTCATGTTCTTTCATCGGCAGGAACCATTTCCTTTGCATTGGCAGATCTGTCGGGCGAAAACAGGGCTTCCCAACTCCCAAGAGTTATCTGGCACTGATCATAATGATTTATTGGATGGAGGCTGAAGGTGTGCAGCATTCAAGTTGTACTCTAAGACAGTTGGCCTAGGTCCATCTACTATGAACTTGCTACTTTGGACCCTCTTTTGCGTTTGTAGCCAACTAAGTGAAGGATGGAACATAACTGTATCTTAACATGAGATTATGAAAAACCACTCTTTCTTCAGAGTTTTAGACCAGCAGCTAACTCTTATTCTTGTTTAACAAAGTGAAACTTTGTTAAACACATGGGGAAAATGATATTAATTGCATTTAATTATTTTAATTAGACTTAAGTTTAAATTACATTTAAATGTTGTCCTGGTCCTAGAATGCTGATCAAAAGCTGAAAATGGCCCTCAGCATGAAATCCTTTCACACCTGTGACTTAAGGAAGTTTGTTTAATGTTGCAGTGTTTCTTTCCTCAAACTTTAGGCCCAGGCTGCAATTAATATAATGAGCAGCTTTGATTTAACAATGCAAAATCAAGTAATAATGATGGCAAATTGTATATTGCCAATGGGGGAAAGAATTGCTTTGTGGGTAAATAAACTACCAGCCCTAATGTGGGAGATAAACCCCAGAAAAACACAGGAAGTTTGTATTGGGAATGTCTTTGTGAAGAATAAGTTTGTTGAGAGCTATTTTGCCCTAGCATAAAATTCGCTTCTAATTGTTTTCTCTAGAATTATATTCTTGTAACTAAAAGATCACAAAGAAATTTCCTAAGTATTAAATGCCTGTCACGTTTCTGAAGTCCCGCTTCCGTTATATAGCCATGGTTTAAATTATTTCTAGTTGTTTTTATTAATATTATTGGTAGATTTTATTTTTCTGTAAATAGTGTCAGGTGAGCTTTAAAAGAGTAGACAATTATGCATTCCTTTAGTTGATTTTTTTCTCTGACAAATAGAGGAAACAAGAGAGAAAATGTTGAACAAGAGAGAAAATGTTGATTTGTTTTCATTATTCACAGAATATTGAAGCTTCAAAACATAAGGGAGATCTGATTTGTTACTTAAGAGTCATTACTATATTACTATATCTTATAATAGTTTGTCAGGAGAAGCTAGATCAGTGGTGGCGAACCTTTGGCACGCGTGCCAGAGGCGGCACTCAGAGCCCTCTCTGTGGGCACATGCACCATGCCCCAGAGATGGCAACCGTCCCTCTTCAACCAGCTGCCCGCTAACTCGCCGAGGTCCCACGTGCCCGGATGCATCCCAGTATGGCTGGTTTCCCTCCTCCCCGTCCCATCCCTCCTGGCCTCGCATGCTCTCCTTTTTCTGGGCATGACCTATTGCATCGCCTCCTCAGCTGTCGGCCGTCCATCCAGCTCAGAGGCGGCTTCTCTGAACTGCTGGCGGCAGGCTGCAGAGCCCCAGAATGGGGCTGTGGCTGCTGACGGACACTGTCGGCCCTCATACGCTCGCTGGCCTGTGTGCAGGGGCCAATGGTGTCAGGCACCCCACCTGCCAGAGACCCCCTGGATCTCCCCCAACCCTGCCCGGCCCCCACAGGTGTCCCTCCCCCCGAGCAACATCGAGGTGACCACGCCCACCTTGGCCACACCCAGTCTGCCATGACCACAGCCACGCCCACCCAGTGGGCCATGCCCACCTGGCACTCGGAGATAAATAAGTGGGTTTTGGTTTGCGATTTGGGCACTCGGTCTCTAAAAGATTCATCATCACTGAGCTAGATCCTTAATTGCAATCAAGCAATTAGGTATCTATTTTATTTTAACATTTGTCTTGTTTCTGTTTCAAGGAAACATAGAAGGATACTTAAAAGGGTGAATTTTGAATTAGCCTTCCCAACCAGTTCTTTTCATATGTGATGAGTTACAAGTCCTGTCCCCACAGCTTTCTGGTTATTCCTAAAAGTGATGTATTTTTACAGGGATGTCTGCAGCACTGGAAGAGGGAGAAAGAGACAGGAGAAAGGGAAACATAGGAAAGACTACTATTTATAATGTCTTTATTATTTATTTATTTGCTAAATTTATTTGCCGCCTATCTTGCCGTGGGACTACTCTAATCTGCTTACAATAAAAAGGAAGAAAAGGAAAGGAGTGCAAACTAGAAGTAAAATAATAGAACCATAAAGTAAACAATGACAAAGGAACACAATGAGAATTCATCAAAAATGAATACCCCCCCCCCCAAATGGATGGGTTTTGCTCCTGAAGGGAAGACATGTTATAAATGTAGTTAGCTAAATAAATATGAAAGCAAGATTAGTGTAGTGGTTAAGGCAGCAGACTAGAAACTGGGAGACTGTGAGTTCTAGTTCCACTTTGGACACAAAGCCAGCTGAGTGACCTTGGGTCAGTCAATCACTCTTAGCACCCGGAAGCAGGCAGTGGCAAACCATTTCTGAAATCTTGCCAAGAAAACTGCAGGGTCTTGTCCAGGCAAGTTGCCAGGAGTCAACATTGACTTGGAGGCAAACCCTCCCCCCGCCATATTTATAAGTAAATAAAGAGATGGAGGGAGGGCATGGAAAAAGCAAGATGTGAAAGAAAAAGAGAAACTGTTTGATTCCCGTCCACTTTGGCTCTGCCCTTGTTAAAAATAAGATCTCCTTTTTCCTTCTTCCAGATTGCAGTGGTGGAATTTTTCCATAGTAATATAAACTAACACTTTCTAATTGTAGATTTTGACCCAATCACAAAATTATAAATATTAGGGTCATTTGGTGAGTTTATTCATGTAATAAATGTATGTGGCAGCCAATCTCATATACATTTATTTTATTAGATTTTTCTATCCCACTTTTATTATTTTTATAAGTAACATAAGGCAACGAACACACACTATACTCGTTCCTGCTCCTATTTTCCGCACAACAGCAATCCTGTGTGATGGGTTGGGCTGAGAGAGAGTGACTGGTCCAAAGTCACTCAGCCAACTTTCATGCCTAAGGTGGAACTCAAATCTTGTTTCTTGGCCAGACTAACAATTAAAACAAAATAAAAATAAATGAAAACACAACTAGTGATTAAAAACAAAAACGAGACAGCACAAAAAAGCAGTCATGAATAATCAAACATTACACGATTAACATAACCATACAATTTCATCCACTTTCAGGCCCTAGACTTGATGGCAAAAATCAAGTTTTAATGCCTTGCCAAGATATTGTTATATATATAAAACAATTTTCAAAATCTTTACAGTGGCTTTGAAACTGAGTGAGTGGAGAAGTACAATAGTGAATAACATACTTTTTGTTGTAAGCTTAAAAGTTGAGTGAAGCTTTGTTCCATGTTGCTGTATAGATAGAATATTAAATGATAGCAGAAAAGACAGTTTTATCACTGCTTCTATTTTGCTACTGATTCATAATCAGCTTTCATTCTTTTTTTTTTAACCATCCCTATCCAATTTTCTTAGTGTGCTCTCTATTAGACTGAAATAATCTGGCAGAAGCTTGCCTTGTTTTTGTAATTTTTAAAATAGCCTACAAAAATAGTATACTGTAAAGCAATTTTATCTCAATCTTGCTTTCTACTTTCCCCTGTTAGCATTTGTGTCACATGCTAGATTTTAAGCTCTGTAGGGTCATATTCTATTTTTGGCAGGCCCCTTTGATGATTTCCAGAGATTATTTTGCTAAGCTAAACTTGTGATAAATTTTAACATATTGAGTCAATATTGTTATGTATTTTAGTATCCAACCATCCTGAGGACCCTTTTGAATAATTTGTATATATGCTTTAATTAATGTATTTATTTCTGATTGTTAAATTATGTCTGCTTACACATGTGCGCGTGGAGACACACACATAAAAACACAAAATACTCTATAACTGTCTGGTTTAGAACCGCAACCAAACAAGACAGACACAGACTTCAACGAATAGTTAGAACTGCAGAAAAAACAATTGCTACCAGCCTTCCTTCCATTGAGGACCTGTATACTGCACGAGCAAGGAGGGCTGTGAAAATATCTACAGACCACTCACAGCCTGGACATAAAACTATTTCAATGTCTTCCCTCAAGACAACGCTACAGGGCATTGCACACCAGAACTAGACAGGACAGTTTTTCCCCCATGCCGTCACTCTGCTTAACAACTAATTCCTACAATACTGTCGAAATACTAGTAAAGCTGTATTACTATGATACTCATCTTTCCTATTACCTATCCTTATCTTCTTATGACTTTAACTTGCTGCTTGTATCTTACAATTTATAGTGGTTTTTTTGTACCCTAGTATGATTTATGTTGTTTGCTTAGCTAGTACTCTATGACTATCACTAAGTGTTGCATCTTATGATTTATGATGTAGTGTTGTATTTCACGATTTATAATGAATGTATTTCATGTTATATATGATCATGATTACCATTACTTGTATGTACACTGAGAGCTTATGCACCAGAAAAAAAAGTCCCTGTGTCCAACCACACTTGGCCAATACTATTCTATATTGGCACAATATTACTATCAATAAGAGTTAATTAGGAATTAAAATGACTAACGTAATCCTGATTTTGGAATATAAAAGGCAGCGGTCTGCATAGTTTTCTTCAGGCTTAGGTGTGCATACGAGTTCTCTCTCCTGGAGGAGCTGTACTGGCTACTGATTTGCTTCTGAGTCCAGTTTATGGTGCTGGTTGTCACTTTTAAAGGCGTACATGGCTTGGGACCAGGTTATTTGAAGGACTGTCTTCTCCTGGTTACATTTACTGAACTACCAGAGCAGGGAGGCAAGGAATGCTGCAGGTCTTTTCTCCTAAGGAGATGCATCTAGTGGGACTAAGAAGGGCCTTCTCTGTGATGTTTCCTCCTTGTAGAATAAGGGTGTCAAACTCGCAACATCTTGTGACATGTCGCGACATAGCACAACTTTTTTTTCATTGCTGGCAATGGGGTGGGCGCAGTTTCAGCATGACGCATCTGGCCTGCAGGCCTGCAGCTTGACACCCCCGTTGTAGAACGTAAGAAATAAGATTGACCCCCACTTTGACATTCTTTTGTAACGTCCTGAAGACCTGGCTTTGCCAACATACCTGGGGAAGCCAGAGTGGGATGGAGCTCATCAAGTTGCTTATTTGATTAACTGTTGTCATGGGTGAGTGGGGGGTTACTGCTTATTATTTATTAGGTTTTTATCTTTGCAAGCTGCCCAGAGTCACAGAGAGTGAGTTGGGCAGCCATATACATTTTCATAAATATCCTATTGTTCTAAATATAGTAGTAGTATTAATAAGCAAATATCCATATGGGAGATAAAAATATAATGGCTAGTTTATAGCAGTACCAATACCAATGCTCCTTTAAATGGGGAATATTAGTTTATAGTTATCTAGTTTTACTGCAAAACCCAACAACTGTAGTTTGCAAACTGCATTACTGTAGCGTTTCTCAACCTCAAACTTCACGATCTGTGGACTTCAACTTCCAAAAATCACGGATTGCTTTAAGCCAAGATTTAAAACCAGAGTTAAACAAATCTTGGTTTAAAGTGATGCACAGACCATATCGTCCCAAATATGCCTTTTCAAAAGGCAACTGGAATTTGTCTTTATGATGCAACCTTTCATTGCTGGTTGGGGAGTTTAAGGCTTCTCTGGTCCTGTTCCAATACGTTTACTTATTTTCTTTCCAGACAGCATAGGGCAGTGTTTCTCAACCTTGACAATTTTAAGGCATGTGGACTTCAACTCCCAGAATTCCACAGCCAGCAATGCTGGCTGTGGAATTCTGGGAGTTGAAGTCCACATGCCTTAAAATTGTCAAGGTTGAGAAACACTGGCATAGGGATTGCCACTGTGCACTTTTTAATTCAGGACTGGCTATTTCCGTTTTTCTGTAAATCGAACAGACTGAAGGAGATAAGAGGAAGCGCATGACCAGCCAGAGACCTGGCCTGTACCTGTAAAGGAATACCTGACCGCTGCCTTCCAGATTGTACTAGACTCGACCTCCTGTAAGTGTCTGCAAAGTCGCATTAGCTAGGAATTCTGGGATTTGAAGTTCTGACGTATCTCGAGAATACAAAACGAGGGGAAAGGCTATGGTTTTCAAAAAACAAAAAGGGTAATGAACGCCTACTGCTGGCGTTCAGTTACGAAGTTGGGTTAAATACTTATTTCTTTCCTTTTAATTTAGACGGTTGAAAAACCGTTGACACCCGAGACGCAGCAGTTGGACCGACCGCCTGAGAGAAACAGGCCGCGCGGGCTGCCGGGAGTTGAGTCCGACAAGCCGCCGGCTCCTTCCCCGTCGCAGGGCATGCCGGGAGGCGGGGCGCTTTAAGCTTCCCCAAGATGGTGTCCAGCCTCCCGTCCCCTCCCCTCCCCGCACATGCGCAGTGCTTGAAGCGGGCCGAGCCTGCTCCCTCCTTCGCCTTTCTCGCTCCGGCTCCCTCCCTCCTTCCTTCCTGGCGGCCGGGGCGCCACTGACACGGCCGGGGCGGAAAAGCCAGGCGTTGTCGCCGCCGCCGCGAGGAGGAGAAAGACGAGGAAGGACAGCACCACCACCACCACCATCATCATCACTGCCACCGCCTTCGACGAAGCCGCCGCTGCCGCCTTTGCTCCACCCCTCCTCCATCTTCTTTCTCCATACAAGCCGGTAAAAGAGAGCGGGGAGGGGGCCAAGACCCCTCCTCTGCCGGGGCGAAGCCGCCGCTGCTCCTCACCTCGCGGGAGGGGCCGAAACCGCCACTCCGCCACACACGCAGCCCGCCGGTGGATGGGAGCGGCCTCGCAGGCGGCGGCAGCAGCAGCAGCAGCAGCAGCGGCTCCTCGGGTAAGGCCGGCCTCTAGGCCCGAGGCAGGGGCGGCTGTGAGCTGGGGGTAGGTGGGCTGGGGGAGGAAGCTGGCGGGGCGGCGGGGTCCACTTCTCCCCGGGCTCCGAGGCGGTAGGCCCCGGCGGCCGGCGGCTGCTCCTCCCTCGCCCGCTGCTTTCCAGCTTGCTCTCAAAATGGCCGCCGCGCCCGTTGGGGTGGGGGGGGGAAGGAAGGGGCGGGAGGAGGAGAGGGGGCTCCGTTCGGCACCCCCCTTTTGCTCCTCACCGCCATGCGTGGGGGGGGGAGAGAGCTCAGACGCCCCCTCCGACCCGGCGGCTCCACGCTTGCGCTCCATCCTCCCCGGATCGCAGCGACCTGGAGGTACCGTCAGCGGCTCGCTCGGGGCGGGGGGGGGGAGATGTCGGGAGGGGGGGGCGCGACTGGAGGGCGCGCGCGCTCGGGCGGCTTCTCCCCTCCTCTCTCGCTGGCTCGCCTTTCTCTCTCTCTCTCTCTCTCTCTCTCTCTGCCCCTTCTGTCATTTGCCGACGGCGTCCTTGCCCCGCATTCCCGCTGGCTGGGCTAGGACGGATGCTTCGGACTACTATCAGCCTCTCGGCCAGTGGTCGGGGGGAGCCTCCTTGTCTCGGTTTAAAAAAAAACAAAACAAAACCCGGCTTCTCTTCTCTTTCTCTCTCTGGTGCTGCATCCACCTTGTTTCCTGTCTTTCATTCATTCAGAGCTCCTCTACCTTTATGGGGCTTTTTGTATTTCTTCTGTTTCTGATGGGCTGTTTCCCCCCCCCCCCCCGGCCGCCGCCTCCCCAGCATCTCCTGTTTGTTCTGGCCTTATTGGCCCACTTCCCAGCCTCCCTCTTTTTCTCTGGGTGACTCTGCAAGTCAGGAAAGCGTGGCTTGGTCAGGAAGCTGGAAAAAGGGATTAAGGTTTTTGTGTGAAGATGATGCTCCCCCCATTCTTGTGCTGCCACACGTCTTTTTGTCTAACCGGACTTCTTCCACACAGTTGTTTTTGTGCATTTTTTCCCCTTTCCCAAGCCTTTTACTTACCTATACCTTTCTCTTTTCATTCATCCTACATGCACCATTCCTTCATCCTCCAGTCTCCTCTTCCCTGTTTGCCTACCCCATATAGGTTTTCTTCTTCCTTCAGTTCTGGTTCATACATATTTTTTTTCTTTCTCTAGTCTTTATTGAGCAGACCTTTTATTTTCCCTCATTCCTTCGTACCATACACAGTTCTTTTCCTTAGCTTTCTGTGCATCTCTATTACTCTACATAAAGCAACCTACACATTTTTTTTTATTCCATCTGGCTCTCCACCACTGATCTCATCTCTACAGGATGAGTTATATCTTACTTCCATCTATCAGCCTTTCAATCAAGTGTAGATGAGTGTCATGACCCATATGCATAGGTGTCTAGTAGAATGCCCCTTTTCAGTCTGTAATGGGATAAAGATTATTTTCTCTTTCTTTTTAATCTGTCTTTTTTAAAGAGAGGTAGACAAGTGACTTTTTAAATGAGATTGTAGATGTCCCTTGTCGCTTCCAGGGGTTTCAATGTCCCTTATCACTCTCCTATATACCTTTTTGACAAGGAATATTTCCTCACTTTTTAATAGTATGTCAAAGGCTCTCAATTTCTGCGTTTCTTTAGACTATACAATACTCTTATCTGTATGTGAGGATACATCTTATTCTTTGTAACAGAATACAGCAGCCCCCTTTCTCATCATCTTGCTTCTTATAGGTAACAGATAACCTATAACTTTTAGATGAAATTATTTATCAGTATATAATCCTTTTAACAGATAGCTATTATCTTCTTTTAAAGGATTTCCAAGCTTTGAGGGAGAGATGATTTTATATCTTATGTTCTGATGATGTAACTTGGAACTTGTTTTGTGTTCACCCAGAATGCCACTTCAGCCAAATATATTGTATGAGATTTGTTTGCTTTCCCATTCCTCAAGTCCCTCAGTTGTATCACATATAATCCTATTTCACTGCATTTCTCCTCCCCTTCTGTACACACCTCTTCTTTCTTTGCCTAATTAGTAAGGGATGGCCATCTTCCACTATTTACGCTCAGAATTCCCCTACTCTCTTATGTTTGGGGAGTTAATTTGCCAATATCCTCTGTTTTCCATTCCTACAGCCTTTCTGCTTCATCTGTTCTCAGTGCTTTTTATTTATTTATTTTTCATCTTGCAACTGCTTTGTCACTGTGAAATCATATTTCACTGCCCTGCTTCTAGGCCTTTTGCTTCCCAGCATTGCTGTTTTAACTCCTAGCATAGTAAGCATACTTTACTGCATCAGCGGAGACAGCTATAATAGTCAGGTAGTCCCTGCTTCCTTAAAACTAATATGGAATCTTTCCCAAGTAGCCCCTTATTTTTTTGACATATCTGTATGTATGGCTCCAGCTTTCTGTAAACTCCACATAATCAGACCTACACCTAGATACATGGCTGTATCTGTTGTCACTCAGCCCGTTTTTCCTGCATCTTCCACTCCCAATGCTCCAGCTCCATACTTTGCCAGCCTATAATTTAGTCTCGCCTTCCTATTTTCCTCCTCCACATAGTCTGTTAATTTTTTTCAGCCCAGTGTTTCCATTAGCTTTGTACCTTTGTTCCATTAGCTAGGTACTGTACCTAGCTCCATGTTTTTAAGGGGTCTTCTCTGTGTTTACCATCACCTTGCTTACTTGGCCATCTGCGTTTCCTAGTAGGTTTTTTCTCACAGTGACTTGGCAATAAACCGAGGGTTGAGCAGTTTAAAGTAAGATGACTGTTAACAAGCCAAATAAAGAAGGGTGGTCAGGTTAAGAAAGGGTGTACCCTGTGTTCATTTTTCACCCATCCTTCTGTTTTTGTTTGTTAACTTCTTCCTTTCTTAAAAATGGGAGGAGACTGCAAGGTGGTATAACTGTTTAAGCAAATAAATAGAAGAGCTAAATGTTAATGTGTTGCTGTGCTGTAATAAAGGGCCTGAAGGTTTCAAAATACAGAGCAGCCTGACAGCTCTAATCTGGTCTTCCAACAAGAGGCCCTTTTTCCCACCCTCTCCCTGCAGTGACTGAGTAAGAGAAAAATCATTCATAGGAGGTGGCTCAAAGCTTCAGATTGAGCCGCAGCAAAAATGGGAGGAGGATGTAGTGGAAGATAAAGAATAGGGAGATGAGATTCCACACATTTGGGGCTAGTGTTTTATTGCTACTATCTTAAAGGTTCAGTGGTTCATTTTTTAAAAACAACAACAACAACAATCCTTGGAACTTCTTCAAAAAGGAGCTTTTTTAATATTACGTAGTTCTGTGGTGTCTTTCATTCCTGACCTCTGGGGAAGAGTTGATGTGGCCTGTAGCTTTTTAAAAATACGTATATATTAGCACTATTGCACTTGGTTTGCTTTGCCTTGCCTTGATAGCAAAAATCTGTCTTGCTAATGCTGCAGTAGGATTTGACTGTTGCAGTTCAAATTATTTGGCAATTAATTTTCTGACTGGTCGCTAAAATCTATCAGTGTAATTTTTTTTAAGATTCCCCCCTTTTCCCACTCTTAATTGCCCAAACAGCAGTTTTCTTGATATACTAACCTGTTTGCATACACATCCTTCAGAAATTCTTTAACGTGTGGAATGGCATCTCCTTGTAGAGATACATTTGTAGATTGTACTAGTCAGTGTGTGTGTGTGTGTGTGCACCCAGTAATGTGTGTGAAAAGTGGGACTGATTTCCATTTTCAGATTTATTACTAAATAATTGTACATAATTAAATTGTCAGAGAAGATACCCAGTTATATTCAAAGTGGTTCAGAATATTCTTTCAGTAATTGAGATGCTGAACAAAGAAAACATTTTTTAACCGTCGCTTTTTCATCAGAAAGCTAGTTCGTCAGGAATGTTTTTGTTGCTCTTGTTCGGTTGGATTGTGTTTGTGGAGGGCGAGTACAGTCTTTGAGCGAAGGAGAAACTGGGTGGAGTAAGGCAGAAGCTGTGAAACAGCTAGATACCCTTTCATAGCATTCCCCCTTCTGCTTGTGTTTTTGCCCTGTGGAGGGAATAGTAATTGCAGTAACAATGAAATCTGTTCTTTAGGGAGGAGTCTAGTGATGCAGAAATCAGATGAATGTAGGATTCTGTATTTATTTTTTTCCTCCTTTAGGGTGGATCTTGATTTGTCTGGCATTAAAGTGACTAGCCACTGTTAGAAAGCAGGGATATTGTCTGAGCGTCCTTCTCAAAATTGCCCTGGATTTCCCCCCCCCACTTGTTCACCTAATGTTAAGTAATTCAGTATGAAATTAAAGATCAAAATGTTATTTACATAAAGAATATGCCATATTTCCATATTGTCTGTTTGTACTTTCATTTATTCATACACGCTAGTAGGTACGTTTCAGAACTGCAGTTATGCCTCCTCATCTTATGACTGAATTGAGTGTAGTCATGAGATAATAATTTTGGGTGCTGGTTGCTAATGCTTCACACAATTTAAAAGAGCCTGATCAAATGCAGGATAAAGGGTGTGGGCAATACTTTAATGGAATGGTAAACATAATATTTCCTTTTTCTTTACACTTGCCTAATGAAAGATGGTGTATTTTCATTGAAATTTAATCTTTGTGATGGAAAATTCAGTTCTTAAGGTGAAATACATAGATTATATTAGACCAAGCCCAATAATTTGATTCTTATCAATGTAGAAGAGTATCATTGATCAGTAAGTAAGTTGTGGAATACTTGCTAATCAATGGCTTGTGGGTCCTACGAGGTAGGGAGTTGTTTGCTAGAATCACACTAAGATAACAAAGCACACTGACCTTGAGATTTGTATTCTTCCTTATTGAGCTTGACACAAGAAAGAAGTGTGTATGAGTGGGCAAAAACGGAATGAGATTTGATAAATACTATGGATTTTTTTTAAAGTATTGCAATTTCAAGTATTTCATGTTTGATCACATGGATTATTTCCCTTGGTCCAATACTTTTTCTTTAGATTCAATCTTTAGATTTGATTTTTTTTAAATATTATGCAGTAGACAACCTCAGGCTGCCAGGCAACCATGTGGCCTTTAAAAGCTTTGGCTGCAGACCCCAGAGATCTCCAAAAGTTGTTACCAATTTGTAATCTTAATGTGGCAGAAGAAAAAAAAATGAAATGTATGCTAAAGAGTAATTAAATTAACTATTTAAATTAAATTGAAAAAGACAGCTGTTAAAGAAGTGGGTGCCTTTTAAATTTTCTAAATAAATAATTAAATTATGTAAATAAAAAAACTCAATTTCTGTCAAAGTAGATTTGATTTAAATCTCTAAACACAATTTATTCACTAGTCAGGGAGATTCTGTAATGATTTAGAATAAGAGTTTATTTTTGTTTGATATAACATGAATACTGTATGTCTTTCTCTTCTCTAAAGTTGTAGGTTTCGTTTTCAGAAGGTTATCTACAATTGGTTATCTACATATTTATGCCATCATTAAGGCTTGAATCAGCTTATTTGTTTATTGAAGGTATTTGATAATGTGTTTGCCATGATGTTACACAATAACAACCATCACCAGATATTCAATTGTATTAATTGTACTGTATTTTGCATAGGTTTTGTATAGTTTTGTCTTTTTAATAAGCTGCCCAAAGTTACCCTCTGGTAGGATGGGCGCCCAACAAAATTTAAAAATAAACAAATAAATTTTATTTCACTGTTCCTTTCTTTTGCATTTTTAGAGAATAGTTAGTTACTAGGTCTCCATGTTAACAAATTTTACATTTGAACTCTTAATATTTTAAGGCTTTAAGAAAAGTTATAACTTAAATTTAAATTTTTGAAAAATCCATAAAAATGTTTTTAAATTGGTTTTTGTCCTGGGTACACACATTGCTTTGAAATGCAGCCTCTCATATACTACTTAAAGGCCAAGGATTTTGATGTGGATGACATATGCATCCCTGTGAAGTCTCCATAATATGCCTTAATTATGCCTCCCTCTGCTCAAGTATTGTTTTTTTTCCTTGTGTTTACTATATACTTGGATGGTTTTACAATTGATTATTCTGTCTTTCCTCTGGTTTTGTTGAAGGACATTTTTAACTTATACATATTTTTACACAATTTTGATATAATTAAATAGTTTAATGTACTAACTCTTGTGTTGCTGTTTTTGTACAATTCATTAATAAATTTCATCTGAATATTTTTTCATGGATGCCAGTTCATGCAGTAATTGCATGAATTCTCTTTTAACTGGCCTAAGGCACTCACATTCAGAGAAATACAAAGTTGAACTCTTTACCCCACCCCCATCCATACTGATAGATTATTTGTAATGTGACACATGGCAAATAAGGAACAAAGGTTGTAGGTCTTCTGATCAATTATCTTGACTATAACCTTATCTTGGATATTAGGTGGAAATGATACCACATTACTTAATTATATGCTGATATTCAAGTGTGGAGCACTGCCCCTTAATGAAAGAATGGATCCTAATTAATATCAAAATATTTCTGGTGTGTGTGATGCTGTATTCTTAAGTAATTTTAATTCAGTTTCTTGGGAACCATTTTAAATCTGTATGATTTATCTTTTCCTTTGAAGCAGCTCTATAAGATAGGTCATAGGTACAGCTAGTAGTGCTTTCTAAATTATTTTATATGGAGCTTTGTCATAAGAAAGTAAAATTATACTATTGTAATCTGAGGATTCAGAGATGAATGCAAGACCTTGTAGAGCAGGCATGTCAAACTGCCAGCCTGTAGGCCGGATGCGTCACGCTGAAACCGCGCCCACCCCATTGCCGGCAATGGAGAAAAAGTCACGTGATGTCACAAGTTTGACATGCCTGTTGTAGAGAATAAAACAAAGCCAAATTTAGTATGAACTACACCATTTCTTAACTTTACAGTCTTTATCTTTGCTTACCATTTTAAGACAATCTTTTAATTACTATTCAGGGTCTGCACATATAAATTAGTGTGATATGACAAACATATTATGTATGAATATTCTTAATCCTTTATAAAAATGCTTTTCAGAGAATGATTATGGAATATAATATATAAATGTCATGTAGGACAGTTAAAGTGTTAGGTAGGCAATGGGGTGTGGTGTAAAAACTTGAGTTGTAAAAACCCATGGGTTGACTTGAGCCAATAATTCTTTCTTACGACAACAGTACTGCTGTTAATGGGAAAAATCAAGAAGAGCACTGTTCAGGCTTCCTTGAAAGAAGGAAAGGCAGGATAAAAAATAATGACTTCTTTTTTTATTAAGCAATTAATTATTTTTTTATTTGTGGTTTAGACCCCACCCTATCATGTTTTCAGTACATACTATCCTTCCAAGACATGCAACTCAATATTTATTAGTTAAAAATTGTCTACTGAACTCTAAAAGAATAACATGTAAGAGGTTGTGATTAAAAATATTTATCTTCTGGAAAGATCTGCAAAAGTTTATTTGATCTTCAATATTATTAAATACCTCTCTTTTTAAATGCACCTGAGTCTAACACTGTTTATAGATTAGCCACTTAAAATTTTACAGTGGGATGATAGATTCAAATCTAGAATGATTAATGAGAAATTAAGAATGATAATATATCAGAATAGAATAGTCAGGTTACGTCCTTTTATCTTGTATGTTACTAGACTGGAACTCCATTTCCTAAGAAATAAGAAATAAAATGCATATCACAGATGTTCTAATTAGTTCAAGGTTATTATGTCCTTTAATCAGATGGACATTGGTAAGGGCTTGAGTTTCTATTTTGAAAGTTTATTAACCTAAAATTATCCAGTCTAGTGATGTACTTGTAGCACATGCATAGTATTGGTAATTAAGGTGAAATTCCAGACTAGCTCATCTTGGCTTAACCTAGGCAGTCATGTTATACAAGAGAAAAAATAAATACTGGCTAGGAGTCTGAGACTTGATTAATAAAAATGAAGCTTCACTTAATGAAAACAAAAGCAGAACTAAGAATGTTTTCATCCAAGCTTAGTCTAGTCATGTAATAACAGTATGGTAATGAAATTTATCTTGTATTGTTTATTAAAAAATGGGATAGGCATAATTGTTCAAATTATATTAATTACTAAACTGAAAGATAGGGGATTGGTCATTCTCTACATATTTTGTATTGCATATTTCTATGCACATACAAAGGTGCCAACCAATATCAATTATTTGAAGGTGAAAGATGCAAATCCATATATTTTTATTGCATAAAATGGGATAGAATTGCATCACAAAATTACCTTTTTACAACTTTTCTTAATATAAATGTTTCTCCGCAAGAAAGAGGCATCTGTGTTTCTTGATAGTTATACTTATTTCTAATTTGAGAAATGAATTTCTGACACTGTAACTTGATCTGATGTTTTAATTAAACCACAGTATATCAGTTTTACCACATAGAGCTACCAGCAGATTAAAAGCAATGCTGTGTTCTTGTGGGAAGAACAATATGAGATGTTTTAAATGCATTTATAATGAAAAAGTTACTTTTGACAAACATGAATAGAAATACTTTATTAATATTTGAAAAACTACAATGCCTGGAGAGATCATGATTATTATACATCTCCATCTTCACAACTGAACAGCTTGTGTGAGGAGACTGATTAAAATATTCTACTTGGTGATCAATGATTTATGCAATCAAATCTCTCTCTCTCTCTCTCATCTATCTATCTATCTATCTATCTATCTATCTATCTATCTATCTATCTATCTATCTATCTATCTATCTATCTATCTATCTATCTATCTATCTATCTATCTATCTATCTATCTATCTCAGTGGTTCTCAACCTGTGGGTCGGGACCCCATTTGGGGTCGATCGACCATTTCACGGGGGTCGCCAAGCAAGGCTGTCCGCCATTTTTTTTGTCCGCCATTTTTTCCCCTTTTCTGGCAGGTGCCTTACCTCCTTTGGGCTGGGCCAGCTGGTGGTCGGCCTGCTCCGTCTCTGCTGCTTGCCAGCTACGCCTCGGCCGGCGCAGGGGGCGGAACCACGCATGCGCGGTGCTCCCGGGCAGGGAAAGTCCTCGACTTACGACCGGTTGGGTAGTCCTCGACTTATGACCGGTTCAGTCCTTGACTTACGACCGGTTTAGTCCTCAACTTACAACCGGTTTAGTCCTCGACTTACAACTGGTTGGGGTCGCGGCATTAAAAAGGTTGAGAACCACTGATCTATCTAATCTATCTATCTATCTATCTATCTATCTATCTATCTATCTATCTATCTATCTATCTATCTATCTAATCTATCTATCTATCTATCTATCTATCTATCTATCTATCTATCTATCTATCTATCTATCTATCTATCTATCTATCTATCTATCTATCTATCTATCTATCTATCTATCTATCTATCTATCTATCTATCCATCCATCCATCCATCCATCCATCCATCCATCCATCCATCTATCTATCATGTATACAGCCACCCAAGTCACACTTATTCTGAATGGCTTAGAATATTAAAAACCCATAATATAAAACAGCAGGTCCCAACCTTTTGGGTGCCAGGAATCTGTTTCATGAAGGCCACTTTTTCCACAGATCTGGGGGGGAGGGGCATGGTGCTGCCTGGATCCCACACAAGTGCAAATGGGACTTTGCTCGCTTGTGTTGCCCAGTTTCTGGTGGGCTGTAGACTGATGCCAGTCTGGCCCAGGGATTGGGGACCCCAATATAAAATATCTAAAACATCCACCCACCATACTGGTAACAAACACAATCAAACCAGCCACATGATTGGCTCCATATCAACCTGGGGTCCCAGGCTTGCTGACAGAATTATGTCTTCAGAGACCTCTGGAAAAGCTTCAGGGTGGGGTACAACATGCCCTGCCTTCCCACTCTTGTGGGCTGGGTAGACGTAACTGGGGAGAGACAGTCCTTCAAATAACCTGGCCCCCAAACCATGCAGGGCTTCAAAAATGATAACCAGCACCTGGAATTGCACCTAAAGCAAATTGGCAGCCAATTCAGCTCCTACAATAGAGGTGCCACATGCACGAATCTAGGCTTGTTCACTGTGTTTTGAAACAACTGAAGCTTCTGGATACTCTTTAAGGGCAGTCCCTGCAGAATCCATTACAGTAGTCCAAACGGGAGTGATTATTGGCCATGGTGCCAATTCTTTTTTTTTTTTTTTTTAACTGTTTGAAACGACTTTTTCCCCCTTTACTGCCTCTTTGAGTTTTGGTCATACTATAACTGTAACTTATAATGGAGGGATGCTCATACAATATCACATTTTATAGAATAATTGTTGTGAAAATGCTGCAGTTCTGTTTAGCGCAATTTCTTGAGCCTGGTTCTTTCCAGATGTGCTGGGCCATACGTCTTATCATCTCAACTTGTACACACTTTGTATATATGGGCTAGGTTATTGGGCACTGCAACTCATACAGTGCAAGAAGGTTGCTCCAGGGCAACCAAACTACTGGCTTATATTCTCCAAAGCAAGACATTTTATTCTATAGCTAATCCCATGAATTCAGTTGATCCAGATGAGTGAGCTATGTAATAGTGATGAATGATGGGACTTGCTAGCAGACTTAAAATGGAGTGTTAATCTTCGTCAATGAATGAGGAGAAAATCCTAGCTTGACAATATATACTTTGAGGCATGTGATCTGTATAAAATGGATTAATTGCGTAGAAATGTGTATATGTACAGTAGGTAATCTTCCTTCAATGGAGACCTATCTATGTAATTCTATAGCTATATTATTAGAAACACAGTGGCTTCCATTATGATAAATGAAAGAGTTTGTTAGTGATTTCTATGCAAAATGTTTGGTGTTATGAGCACCTAAAAGAAAGGTGAAATATAAATTTAATAAATAAAAGAAATTATATTCCACCTTTCTTTTAGGCATTCATGATGGAGGACATAGCACTCCCTCTTCCTATTCTTCCCCACAACCACAATCTTCTGGTTACAGAAATTGTAACTGGTTAAAGGTCACACACCCTTGTCTGGGTCCCACACTCCTAATCCAGCAGCTAAACAACTGCCTCATGCTGGTTTTCTTTATTGCTTGTACAAAGGAAAGGTTTTTTTTGGGGGGGGGGTATGCATTAGGTAGTATGGCTGGTGAGGATAAAGAAATGGCAATTCTCTTTACATAACAACTGATTAAATACAAATATTTTCCATTTACAAATAGTCCTCTTTACTAACGCTCAGCATTCAACAATCAACAACAGCATTGAAAAAATGACTTAGGACTGAGTCATTGCGTTTACGACTGCAGCATCCCCAAGCGCATAAATTTTGGTGCTTGGCAACTGGCATGTATTTACAGTGGCTGCAGCATTCCAAAGTTATGTGATTGACATTTGCAACCTTTCCAGCTGGCTTCTAACTGAAGCAAGTCAATGGGGGAAGCTGGATTCGCTTAACAACCATGTGATTCATTTAACTGGCAAAAATGGTCATAAAATTGTATGTCACTCAGTCTTGCTTAGCAATGGAAATTCTGGTCCCAATTGTGGTCGTAAGTTGAGAAATACCTGTACCAAAAGCCATATCTTAAATGTAGGAGAGCATGGTAAATACAAATAGTCCTCGACTTACAACAGTTCATTTAGTGACCATTCAAATTTATAACAGTGCTGAAAAAGTGACTTATGACCATTTTTCACACTTACAACCACATTTTTCACACTTACAACCTTTGTAGCAGCCCCATGATATATAATTAAAATAACTGGTAACTGGTTCATACTTGTGAGGGTTGCTGGGTCCCAAGCTCTTGTGATCACCTTTTGCAACCTTTTGGCAGGCAAAATCAATGGGGAATCCAGATTCATTTAACTGTGTTACTAACTTAACAATTACAATGATTCGCTTAACAACTATGGCAAAAAAGGTCATAAAAGGGGACACAACTCACTTAACAAATGTCTCACTTAACAAATTTCCTGACAGTGGGAACAATTAACCAGTGGAACAACCTGCCTCCAGAAGTTGTGAATGCTCCAACACTGGAAGTTTTTAAGAAGAGACTGGACAGCCATTTGTCTGAAATGGTATAGGGTTTCCTGCCTGAGCAGGGGGTTGGACTAGAAGACCTTCGAGGTCCCTTCCAACATCATCATAATCATCATCATCATCATTACTACTACTACTACTACTACTACTACTACTACTACTACTACTAACACTACTACTAACACTACTACTATGGCTCAATTGTGGTTGTAAGTCGAGGACTACCTGTACTTGTCAACTCACCTTTCTCCCTTTGATATTCCTGTTTTGTAGACACTTGCAAGCTGTACTTTTTAAAGGAGTGTTTAATTCGTGGCAATATTGCTTTTATTTAAAAAAAGTACTATTGGATTTCGCCTTAAAATACAACTGGAATACTATCCTGCATTGATTTTCCATCACAATCGTAGAGAGACAGGGCTTTTCCTATCTTCTGCATCAAATGAGAATGAAGACACTGTCGGTCCTCATAAAATCATAGATTTGGAAGCATCTATATAGACCAGGGGTAGTCAACCTTGGCTCTTTTATGACTTGTGGACTTCAACTCCCAGAATTCCTGAGCCAGCACAGCTGGCTCAGGAATTCTGGGAGTTGAAGTCCACGAGTCATAAAAGAGCCAAGGTTGACTACCCCTAATATAGACCGTCAATTCTGAGTCCTCTTTCTGTACTGAGAACCAGATTTACAGTAGGTGGCCCTTCAGTTGAACTCATGCAATGAAAGGCCACCTACCATCATTCTGGGTAATCAAGCAAACTGCCATTGCTTTCTAGCTTTCTAACATCTTTGTTGCCTTTCTAGGAACCCGAATCCTTCTCTAAGGCATGTTGCCAGGAAATGAGCACAATGCTTGAGTTAGGTTGTAACCACTATAGAAGAAAGGAATTCTTTCCCAAGTAGGTACGAGAACTTTGTCTAGTGCCAGCACGGTAGGAATTGGTTTACCATAAATTCAGAAATCTGGTGATTCTGCAATTATACCAACTTTGACACTTGATGGATTGGTTTTTCCCCCCCATGGAATTGTAAGGTTACAAGTTCTCCTGGACTCATTACTCAGGCTGATAGAGCAGGCGGGTGGGGTGGGGTGGGCTATGGCCAGGAGGGCCTTTACCAATTTAGACTGATGTATCTGTTGCAACCTTATGGAAACAGGAGGCCCTCAAGATTGTCTCTTGTGCCTTGTCATCTCTTGTTTGGATTACTGTAATTTAGTTATATGAGCCCTCCTTGGAGACCACCCATAAAGTTCAACCCGGTGAAAAATGCAGTAGCCCGAATGTGTATGCTAATTACAGCCACGAATGCTTATGCTAATTATAGCCACGTAACACCGTTGCTATGGAAGCTGCTTTGGCTACCTTTGTGTTCCCAAGTGCAAATAAAAATGCTGGTTGCCCCTATAAATTCTTATATGGCTGAGGGCCTGGGTATCTCCAGGCGTGCCTTCCCCATATCGTCTCTGACTATCTAGTCTGCGTGAACAGAGAATACTCGCTGAAGGTTCCTGGCTGTTTTGGGAGGTGATTCAAAGAGGTTCATTTTGGGGGGAAATTCCCCTCATTTGGAATAATTTCCCTATCTAAGGAAGGGTGGCTCCCTAACCACTTTCAAAAGCTTCCTAAAACATGGCTGCTTCAGAGGGTCTCCAGGGATTTTCATTTTTCTACAAAGATACTTGGTGTCTGATTACTTAATATTGTTAGAAATAATTGCTTCTTTATGCTACTATATTACTATTATGTGGATGACTTAGAGTCTTTTTAACGGTGGTCTATAAATGCTATAAATAGACACAGTGTATATTACTTGCTGAAGGGAATATCATTTAGCTCATTTATACAAGAAATCTGAAGGAAAGAATAATTTCTTAATGGCTTCTGCAAATCTAGATGGTGTCATTGATGACCTTGAATTAAGTAAAATATCAATAATCTTTAAAATCATCTTTTTCCCTGGCTATGTTAGCTAGTGCTTATGAGAAGAATAGTTCAACTGGAAAATATTTTTAAACTTTTTTTTAGCGACTTTACAATGTTTTCTAAGCAATTGGAAAAATGGATGTTGAAATATTTTCAACTATTTTCTTCTAAATTATGTTAAATTATTGAGATGTGACACAAAGTCTACATTTGAAAAATGTAAAACAAATTAACATGAAAATCAAAAGCTTTATAAATATAGGCAGCCCTACATAAAATTATAAGGATTGGAGGAAGTAGAAATTATTGATGGATAGTATTTCAAATTCAGTAGCTATTGATTATAGTGTTTCAGATGGCTCAAATTTTTCTGAAAATTTGTGCTTTTTAGTATTTATAATCCTAAATAAAATCTTTTTTGTTTTACTGTAATAATGTGTTTTTCTGAGTTCAAATGAAATAGTCACCTCCACATGTCTTCAAAAGATATGTATGTGTGTGTGTATGTTCGTTCCTTAGGCTTTAATAGCTTGTAACTTTTATTTTTAATATTAAAAACATTTTAAAGAAAATACAGTCCACAAATCTATATTATTCTTTACAGTTTTATCTGCCATAAAACTCAACCAGTTATATAAGGAACATTTTATTAAAGAAACGATATGACTTTACAATCATATAAAAGTGAATATTTCAATTTTCCCACAAATTTCTATTATTTCCCCCAAAATTAAAATTTTCAAATTGTTGTAAAATTTTATATTTCTGATCTCCAAAACATCTGATTGGCTTCAATTTGTGTGATTAGTAATGTAATAAAACAAGCAAGAAGACAGAGCTAGTAGAGTGGCAGAACTATATGTAAAACACCAAAAACTTAAGTAAACAAACAGTTAAGTAATTTTTCCTTTTCTATACTGTATTATGGAAAATGATTCTTTTTTTCAAAGAAATTGTGAATGAACTCAATTTTTGATCTCTTCTCTGTTTTCTGGTTACTCTTAATCTTTGTTATAGTTAAAGAATATAGGTAGTCCTCAATTTAGGACCACAATTCAGCCCCTAATTTCTGTTAAGTGAGACATTTGTTAAAGACTCCCTTTTATCACTTTGTCACAGTTGTTAAGTGAATCAGTGCAGTTGTTAAGTGAATCTGGCTTCCCCATTGACGTTGCTTGTCAGAAGGTGGTAAAAGGTGGATCATATGACCCTGGAAAAGTGCAACCATCATAAATATGATAATCCAGTTGCCAAGCATCTGAATTTTGGACACAGATTGTAAGTGTGAAAAACGGCTATAAGTCACTTTTTTCAGTGCCGTTGTAATTTTGAACGGTCACTAAATGAACTGTTATAAGTCGAGGACTATACTATACTCTTGTTAATTATTATGAATAATTTTAGTGAAAGTCACCATTCTGGAATTTGATTAATGTGAACCAGTTAATTAGAGATTTTACTGTTTCCCCAAAAGTAAGACCTACTCTGAAAATAAGCCCTAGCTCAGTGGTGGCGAACCTATGGCACGGGTGCCAGAGGCGGCACTCGGAGCCCTCTCTGTGGGCACACGTGTTGTTGCCCCAGCCTTGCCTCCCCCCGCGACCTCTCCAGCAGTCCCCCTGAAGGAGAGTCGCCCCCGAGTGTGGTCCACGCGGAGCAGCGCAGCCAAGGACATGGCAGCCAGGCAGTGTAGACAAGACTCTGACCTCACACCCCATCATGCAGTTGATGCTGCAGGGCGTGGGCAGAGGGTGTGGCCGCCATAGCGCTGCTGGGCTGCCTGGGCGATCTGCGGCGGACCCTGGAGGCAGTGAGTGGTCCTGTGGGCAGGCCGGGGATGGGGGGGCATGGCGGGGGCAGGGCGGGGGGCGGTGGAGCAGGGGCGGGGCCAGTTTTTGGTCACTCGGTCTCTAAAAGGTTCGCCATCACTGCCCTAGCTTGATTTTTGGGGGTGGGCCTAATATAAGCCCTACCCCCAAAATAAGTCCTAGTTTTGGGGTGAAGCCCACGCCTAAAAATCAAGCTAGGGTGGTGGTGGAGCTTACCATTGCAGCCAGGCCTTCCATGGATCGACACTTGCCTCGCCGGCCCAGTTCTGAGGCCAAAGGAGCAGCTTCATTCTGCAGCTGAGAATGAAGCTCCGGCCTGCATTTCGCAGTCAGAGGTCTTTCCAGAAGGCCTCTGCAGCTGAGAACCGAGCTATGGATTCAATCCGTGGCTCGGTTCTTGACTGCAGAGGCCTTTCCGCCACTGCGAGGTGAGTGGAAAAGATACCCTCTAAAAAATGACCCCCTCCCAAAATGTGCCTCTTGGAGGCAAAAAAAAAAAAGATCAGGTCTTATTTTCGGGGGAATATGGTAACTGGATTTTGCTTTAGAAATTGTGCTCTTTTAAGCAGGTTGTAGAAAATGGATGGGAGGGGTGAGTGAAGAAGGACTTTTCAGCTGTTATATTCATGTGAGTAAACACAGCTGTTTTTTTTAAAGCTGAGAATCCAAGATCAGAACATGAGCTGCAATTGACAAATTTACATCCTACAGTAGTTTAAAAAAAAATAAATCTTAGTTTCATCTGGTGCAACCCATTCTTTTATTAACATACATCTGTAGCATTTATATGTAATTACTGAGTTTTAAGAACTATTAACTGTCTACAGCACAATTCTGAGCATCTGTACATAGAAAAATGTTTCATTGTAACAATTGTCCCAAACACTCATGTTTTAAATTTGCATTTTGATGGAATAATGCTGTAGTAAGGTATATGAAAGTATGGAGGCAACTCTTATAGTGTATTTTTAATCATTTTTATTTGTTCACTTGATTTTTTTAAACTATATTTTTCTGCATTTATGAACTTAGGTTTTATTGCTTTAAATGCTATTGTGCCCAGTATCCCAGCCAAGCCCCCCCCCCCCTTTAATTTTTCTGTCTGGGAAGGTTTTAATGGGTGATCATGTGAACCCTGGATGCTGCAGCTGTTGAGCCAGTTGTCAACTGCCTGAATTTTGATCACATGACCCTAAGGATGCTGTGAGGGTCTTAAGTGTGAGGATGGGTCATAAGTCACTGTTTTCAATGCCATCATAACTTGCCTAACAGTTTGTTGTAAGTTGAGGAGTTACATGTAATGCAGTCTGGGATTTATGTAAAAATAGTAACATTCACTGACAGGATCCAAGAACTTGGCTTCAGGAAGGTTGCTGCATTATGGATTTTCAAACTGTTTCCTGGCAATTTAAAGAATATGCACATGATACAGCAATCAAAAAGTACCTAGTCAGTGGGGAAAACAAAATAAACCAGTAAATGCATGTAATTTTGATGGAAGTGTCTATATTACAACAGGGCTTATCTGTAGAGATTTGTTAATGTCATGATATAAATAAAGGCTAAACTTGGAAGTGCTGTTATACTGCATGGAATCTTTTAAGAAAACACTTTGATGTGGAACCTGAAATCTTTATAAAATGCCTTCCAAACAAATACTAAATATTTATGACTGCATATAGGGAATTGTTGTCACTTAGTTATAGGAATTTCCCCTATAACAGTGGTTTTCAGTCTGTGGTCCACAGACCCCTGGGAGGCTGCAATGTCATCACAGAGGGTCCGCAAAGGCTTGAAGAAATGTTATTGAAATTTTAAGTTAGGTCTTGGGAGATTTGACTGCTTGCAAGGAGTACACTATAAAACATATAGTAAAGTTAAAAACAACTTTCAAGTCTATACAATGTTAGGACTTATTGCACCAGTCTCTCTGTTTTCCTTTCTTGCCTGCTATTAAATATCAGAAGAGGAAAATGAAGTATAAAATAACTTTTAAATCATTCAAGAGTTATTATGTATGTATTTATCAAATAGCTTGTCCATCTCACAAGTGACTCACCACTACTAAAACTAGTAATTGCCTATCTTTAAAGCAAATGAGGCATGGCTTATTAGAACAAGGTTGTTATTAACATTACATGCTTAGATTTGTCAAATTTAATTTGCTTCTTTTTTGATAAAATTGTTGTAGGAGGCTGTTGAAAGAAAAATCTTCATCAGGGTCCAGTCCAAGCTGGGAATAAACAAAATGGAGACTGCTTTAGAAAGAAGGTTGTAGTTTATTGAAGAGCACAGCCAGACAGAAGCATGGCTCTGGGAAAGCTGACCACATGGAGCAGGGAGTGGTGGGTTTTTATACCTTCTTGGGCTTTTGTGTTTGGAGTTGTTCCTGTGAACTTTGACCTGAGATTCAGTGTGCCTTTCTGGTATTCTGATGGTGGTGGGTTAATCCTATTATGTCCTAAAGGTCATATCCTGCTTCCCTGTGGCTGATGGCTATGTCCTGTGTTGGGTTTTTTGGGTGACGGGTTGTTAGTTCTAGGGATCTTTGTCTTTTTAATCCCATCAGCTCCAAGCTTCCTGGTGCCAGTCTTCCTGAAAGGATTATGATAGCTGCATTTCTACAGAGCTGGTTTCTGCTTGGGGGAGGGAGTCTTGGGGCTATTAAGAAAAATTGGGCATGCTTTTCTGCCTTTTTAAGATCCTTTGAGGAAATATAATATTCTTCCTTTTCAATATTTTGTTCTCTTGGGGGGGGGGAGAGCTGACTTCCCACAAGGCTTTTGATCTTTTTTTTAATTATTCAATATGAAATAGAATATTACTGGAATTACAATGAGTGGCATTTAAACATATTTTTATTTAAAAAATAAATTTAATCAGACAACCTTTTTGTAGTAAAGAGGGATGTGTTTAGATTTTTAAAAGCTCTTTGCTGATCAAATGCTATAGTAATTGGCAGAACATGCATTAGAGAATATTGCAAAATACTTAACAACTAATCTCAAATTGGGTTTTTCTCAATTAATGTTGATCATTCAACATTATCATTCCTTTTAAGACTTTAGGGTGGGATAAAAATTTAACATGCATTCACAATCATGAATAGAAAGAATAAATGTATACTATACAAAAAAGAAATTGAAGAAAAGGAGGGCAAACTAGTAGAATGAGGAACGGAAATAAGCATAGCAACCAGATCCATCCACTTTGTAAAATATGTTTGCCAGGATCATGGATCAGGGATGTAACAGATTAATTTCTGAGATATATATTAAGCGCCCTGACAACCAGTTTGGCTGGCCCATGTGAATTTATTGCAAAGACTAGCTATCTTTGTATCCAAACATAAAAAGTTGGGGCTGGGGCCTTCGTGGGATAGTTTAATCTGTCCTTACACTCCATGGAATAGGACTGGAAATGGGAAGAAAAAAGAAACTGCAGGTAGTCCTCAACTTATGACCACAATTGACCCCAGAATTTACGTTGTTAAGTGAGAAACTTGATAAGTGACTTTTGTCCCATTTTATGACTTTTCTTGTCACCTTTGTTAAGTGAATCACTGCGATTCTTAAATTAGTAACATGGTTGTTAAGTGAATCTGGCTTCCCTATTGACTTTGTTTGTCAGAAGATCACAAAAGGGGATCACGTGATCCTGGGACACTGCAACCGTCATAAATATGCACCAGTTGTCAAAGAGTCTGAATGTAAATTGCATGATCATGGGGATGGCTGCAGCAGTCATAAGTGTGAAAAATGGTCACAAGTCACTTTTTTCAGTGCCGTTATAACTTTGAACGATCACTAAATGTACTGTTGTAAATCAAAGACTCCCTGTAAATCTTTAAAAAAAAAATCTTGGGAAGAATTGGTTTTTAGGGTCCTTTTACCAGGAAGATGGGCTCTTGACATACGGTGGGTTGCACCTTATAAGAACTGATAAAAATTTATTTTTGCCAAAAGTAGCTTTAGGAGGGCTGAATCCTGCTGAGATTGCAGATCAAAAGCAGAGGCCCCCAACCTTTTGGGCACCACGGACAAGTTCTGTGGAGAGAGGTTTTTCCACAGACCAGTTTCATGTGCTGCCTGCATCCCACTAATGGGGCTATGCTTGTTTGCAATGCCCAGTTTCTGGCATGCCATGGACCAGTGTCGGTCCATGGACCGGTGTCAGTGACCCCGCCCTAAAGGAAAGCTCTCAAAGGCTTGCGCACTATTAAAAGAAGTAAAGGGACCTTCAAGGTCCCTTCCAACTTTACTATTATTATTATTATTATTATTATTATTATTATTATTATTATTATTATTATTATTATTATTATTATTATTATTACATAATAATTTTTACAACGACTTTACCTCGGATAATTTGACGAGTCACTTTTGAGGCTTTCTTGGGTCCGAGTATTTAAGTACCGGAAACGACGACTGTATGCGTACGAGGCACACCCTTTATTCCACTCGACTTGAGAATCACGTTCTTCCGTTTATATTACGTCACCTATATGAACTCCAGACCACCCTACTGAGAACAAATGCAGCTGTTGTAAAGAGCAGGATGAAAGGGCAGGATTAAATATTGTTATCAGTAGAAACACAGAATATCCATTTATTTTGAATGAGTTTAAACGTTCAGGGTCAGATGAATTGCACCCTGGGCATTGAAGGAATGTGTACATTATCATTGAGAATTCTGTAGAATATGTTAAGGGCCAGATAACTGGAAGAGGACTACCTTCAAAGAGCAAAAAGAAGGATTTGGGGATTAGAACTGATGATGTTACCTTGTTTGGTAATGAAACGTCTGCACAAAAAATAACACTAAGCTCACAGAGCACCATAGAGCCCACAGAGGACTAGTCAGCTTAATATCAGTACCTGAGAAGATTCTAAAGAAGATTTTGAATTGTTAAGGAGTATATAGGGTATCAATGTGATTATGAGGAAGGAGCATGGATTTTTTTTCATGTCGAGGATGGAGAAATCCATATGATAGCATACTTCAGGTAACTGAATGGAAAAATTCAAGAATTATTCTGTAGCGTTTCAGTGGGTAGGATACAGAAATATTACAGGAAGACAAATTCCAGATAAATGTTGAGAATATTTTCCTTGTGGAAGAATGCCTTAAGAGGGGGGGAACCCAGTACCCAGAAAGATAGTAAGTCCCCTTTACTAAGAAGCGCTGAGACATAAACTGGGGGCAGCCATCCATCATCGATGCTTTCATTTGGATGAAGTAGGGATTGGAGTTTATTTACCTAAGTGACTCCTTACATTTTTCCTGTGATGATATCAGCTGCATAATGACCCTCTCATGCAAATAAAAACTGAGTTATGCAATAGTATAATTATACAAAGGTGTAAATCATAGCAGAAACTTAGTCAAGTGCTTGAGAAGTTTGTTGCATCAAGATCTGGTAAATTGATCTTACATTGTGTTTTCAGTTTGGGTGAACTATACATTTTGCTTTTTGAAAAAGCACATAAATATTTTTACTGAGTAATAAGTTGATTTCCTGTTATAGGAAGCAGATTGAGAATTAAGGCTGTAGCTGAGCATTTTAATTCATTGTCAGAGCCATAAGAGTGTATGGTAATTATTGATGGTTGAGAATTTTAGTATATTTCTTATACATGGGAGTTATAAGGTATTAAAGATTATATATTAAAGCTTTGTATTAAAGCTTTCCAATGGTAACTAGAGATGAAGAGGTTACACTGATTAGGATTTCTTGAGCAAAAAGGGAATCATACAATTAAACAGGCTTGATAATTATACAAGAGGAAGGCTTAGGCTAATTAAACTCTAGCATATTTATACACTAGTATATATAAACAAACATAACTCATTACATATTTTTCTTGTTAGAACATTCAGTGGAATGCTGTAAGCATGACTTTGATAATGTAAAATTACATTAAGGCTTCAAAATCAATGTCAGGTGTATATGTTTAGAAATTTTGGAGGGAAATAAATGTTGATTAAATCTAATCTGCAAATCAGCCTGTATGTTGATGAACAGCTCACAGAAAATTCTGCTTATTCAACAATAACATAAGGATGTGAGGTCCAGGTCCTCCAGATATAATTGAATGGCAGTTTCCAGAAATCCAAGATACTGTAGTCATTGATGAATATATTGAGAATTTGAAGTTCAACAATATTGGGAGATGGCCATGTCATACCATTTGTAGTATAGCAGCATAGAGGCAGTTGGATTAATTGAAACTTCTGAAATGTTAAATGTATGCAACATGATTCGCTGAAAATTAGGTAACGCTTATACTTTTTGTTAAATATATTTTCATTCTTCTGATGAGCATTCCATTGCTCTCAGAATTATTTTGTGTTTACAGCCATGTGAAATATTACAGGATTATTCTACGGTAAGGGGTAGAATTGTTTAAACTTTTACTAATTTACAGTATGCATTTAATTAGGCACAAGTTTTGAAAAACTATTAATACATTCTTAAAATTTTAGCACTAACAACAACATAGCTCCTAGGTGTCCTGGGTAAAATAATTCTTCTGTAATGAAGAAAGCTTGGAATAATCATGGATATTTTTTTTAATTGGGGTATTTTTAGCTATATTTTATATATATATATTTCCTTTATTTTCTATTTTTGTTGTTTACATTAAAATGTTTAGAGATGATGTGTATGTAATTCCAAGAGTTCATCATCACAAAAGGAAAATTGTCTACTAAGAAATTAATTAGAGAGGAAATTCAGAGGTCATAAAATAAGTTTACTTCCCCAAATACTAACTGTTCTCCACTTCCCGGAAGGTTCAAATTACTGCCAAATGCCTAAGAAAGAAACTGTGACTTAATGTTAGGCACAAAATTTATTCCAGGCAAGTGCTTAGTTTTGTCTTCTGATTTGGTATGGAATCCTATACTTTGTATTATAATCTTCAAATAGGCTTCATTCTTCTTCCCTCCCCAGCTTTGAATTACAAATTGGAGGGGAACCCCCCCTCCCCACTCTTGCTAGTGACCTCTACCATCCCTTTGGGTCAGGGGCAGGCAACCTTGGCTCTTTTATGACTCATGGACTTCAACTCCCAGAATTCCTGAGCCAGCATGGCTGGCTCAGGAATTCTGGGAGTTGAAGTCCATGAGTCATAAAAGAGCCAAGGTTGCCTACCCCTGCTTTGGGTCTACCAGAAAAGACTTGTTACAGGTTTGTCCATTAGAGCAGGGCTTTTCAACCTTTGCACCCATTGTACCACTTGTAGGATATGGCAGTATCCGAGTACCACTAGTTGCCTAGCAAGGGGTCAAAAACTTGACCCCCCAAAAAAGGGAAAAAGTGATAAAGTACAAGTAGTCCTCGACTTACAACATTTTGCTTAGTGACTGTTCGAAGTTACAATGGCACTGAAAAAAGTGCCCCCCAAGCCACAGCTGAGCAAGACACCTGCCTGCCCGCTCAGTGGCGCTCTTCCTCCTGTCCGAGGTTTTCATTGTTGTGAGCATTTATGTTGAGGATTGGCAGCGGGGGTGGGGTGGGGGGGTGTTTGGTTTTTATTCCCCCCTTCTGCTGGGTGGTTGCAGCAGGTTTTGGTCACTTCACATGACCAAAACACTGTGACTATCATAAATATGAATCAGTTGCCAAGCATCTGAATGTAAATCACAAGACCCTGGAGATGCTGCAACATTCCAGCTGATCGGCGCTTATGGGCTCAGCAGAAGGACCAGGATCAGCGCCGAGCTCCAGCTGGAGCCTGGCGCTGATCCTGGCGCTTCCACTGAGCCCTTACAGCCCTGCAGCTCCAGCCATCTCTCGCTCAGGCTTGTGCGGTGCTGCCACTGGTTCAGCTCATTCCCCTCCCCCGTTACCACTTTTCTAGGATGTTCGCGTACCACCTGCCAGGTGCCAATGTACCACAGGTGGTACCCGTACCACTGGTTGAAAAGCCCTGCATTAGAGCAGGGCGTTTCAACCTTTTCACAGATTGTACCACTTTTAGGACATGATAATATTTGAGGACCACCAGTGCTTACCAATGTGTCAAAAACTTGATACTAAAAAAAAGGGGAGGATTTTGGATTTTACGGATTAGATTCATTTGTTGTTATAGAAATGGCTAGTTTATAATAATATGGAAAAGTAAAAAGTTGATGTTCAATGTTAATGCTTCCTTCTACTGCAACAGGGGAAGTCTGTTCTTTTTCCCTTCTCCCCCTCACTTTTTCCCTTTTTTCCTCCCCACTGTGTCCTACTATTTGCTTTTGTATTTTTGCATTTTATTCTATAATCTAATAAAATATTACGAACTATAGAAAAAAAAGTAAAAAAAGTACCAGTTTTAATTTCTTTGGTGGCTGTTCCTTTGCTGAATCACTTTCCCTTTGCACTGACAAATGTATGATGAATTTATCCATGTTTATTAATATGCACCACTACCAGCTAGCTCAGGGGTCTTCAAACTTGGCACTTTTAAGTTGTGGACTTCAACTCCCAGAATTCCTCAGCTATCATGGCTGGATGAGGAATTCTGGGAGTTGAAGTCCACAGGTCTTAAAGTTACTAAGTTTGTAGACCCCTGAGCTAGCTGGTCGGCCCTTCTTAGCTCTCCTTCCACAGTGTAGTAAGAATGCACCCCCCCAATCCCTTCCCTGTACCCTTAAAGACACAGGAATCAAGTGCAAAGCAAGAAAGGCTCACAAAATAAACACATAAACGCCGGGTTTTTTTCTCTTTAAGCTGCCTCAGGCGTGTCACAATGTTGCAATCTGAGACTGAAAGGCTCCGGCAATTGCAAACAGCTTTAGCTTTAAAATTAAGCCTGTTTACCTTCAAAGAAAACTTTCTAAAAGCCATAGACTGACTCAAGATAAGGGGGGTAAAACTAATTACATTTGTTTAAAGGGATTAAATCTACGGAAGTCCACACTTTGGACTCATTGCTAGCCTAAAATACAGACTAAAATATTCCAATAACCAAAGCACACAAAGGAGCCTCTGAATTACAAAACGCTGTAAAAACTGTATAAAAATCTTTATGGTAAGCCAATCAAGCTGCCAGCTGATCCAGAACTAAATAAACCCACCTCCTTTCAGACATGCTGGCTTTTTATCTCACCAGCACTGATTGCATTCTCCTGGCTGGAGAAAACGAACTAGGGGAAAACGAACTTTTCTTCCAGCAACAGCTGCTGCTGCTGCTTCTTCTCTGTCCCTGTTTCCTCCCTGCCGGCTGACCTCTCCTTCTCTTTTCCTGTTGCCTTTTTTTCCCTTTCCCACCCAAACTACCTCTTTTTATAGCCTCTCCTCCCCTCCCCCCCCCATTTTTTCTTTCTTCAGTTCATCTCCAGCTCCGTATTGCTTCCGGAAATGCCAGTCAGTTGGAGTCCTGCCAGCTCCTGGGGCTTCTGCCAAGCCCAGACAGTCCTGCAGTTTAACTGCCTCTCCCTCAGACTTGGGTCGCTTCGGCTCATTCTCCTCCCCTGCTACACTTGGCTAGCAGTTGCGTACCACCTACCATGTGGCCAAGTACCACAGGTGGTATGTGTACCACCGGCTGAAAAGCCCTGCATTAGAGAGGGTCATCTGGTGGGACCCAGGAAGAGGGCCTTTTCTGCTGTTGCACCCACTCTATGGAACATCATTCCCCTCAAGGTTTGTCTGGCCCCAACCTTGATGGCCTTCTGGAAGGGCCTGAAGACTTGGCTTTGCCACCTAGCCTGGGGATCAGAGAGCGATTTGGAACCCATACAACGGTTGCAGGCAAATAAGGCATAGTACATATTAGCTGTACTTTATTTTGTTCATCGTAGCTGCAATTCATTGTCGAAAAATAAATTCTCTCTGAGAACCATAGTTGCGGAATAATGTCATTGAGAAATATCTTAAATGTAGATTGGAAGGATTAATTGCCATGCCTCTACCTTTCTGAACGTATCTATCCATTTCGGCTGGGTCAGTCTGAAAATGTATATATTCTCATATTTGAGGAATAAAGGAAATTTGAAAAAAAATGATTTTAGAAATCTCTGGAAGGTTTTGTGAGACATAGTAAAATTGTTAAGAGGTTGAACGTGCAAACATCCCAGGAAAAGTGTAGTAGTTTAGACAAAGTCTGTCATAAGGAACGGCTGCTGGAATTGGGTATGTCTAGTTTAATGAAGAGAAGGACGAGGGGGGACATGATAGCAGTCTTCCAATATCTCAGGGGCTGCCACAAAGAAGAGGGAGTCAAGCTATTCTCCAAGGCGCCTGAAGGCAGGACAAAAAGCATCGGATGGAAACTGATCAAGGAGAGAAGTAACTTAGAACTAAGGAGAAACTTCCTGACAGTTAGAACAATTAACCAGTGGAACAACCTGCCTCCAGAAACAGTGAATGCTCCAACACTGGAAGTTTTTAAGAAGAGACTGGACAGCCATTTGTCTGAAATGGTGTAGGGTTCCTGCCTGGGCAGGGGGTTGGACTTGATGACCTCCAAGGTCCCTTCCAACTTTATTATTATTATTATTATTATTATAATACTACAATAAGGTATATTCCACTAGTTTAATAACATTTATTACTCTACATGTGTAAATGATATGGTCCTAACCTTGCATTTGGGATTCTTATTTGATAGCTTTTCTAAAGTTACTGAAGTATCCTGGCATGAAAAGGGAAGGCAGACATTGCAAAGGTTGCTTGAACTGGCATTTCTTTATACTATATTTCTCCCAGGGACTGTTGTTATTTCTTGAAACCAAACTGTGTAGGTATGCAGCATTAGACAGAATTGCTTATAGCTCTATCCATTTTATGCTGGAATGGGAAAAAACTAGACAAATATATTAGGTGTTTACTTTTTGTGGGTGTTTTTGTAGTTTTCTGCTTGTTTTTAATGCTTAGACTTCCAAAGGCATCATTTAAACATTGTAAGAAACTATTTAATCTTACAGAAGTTCCATCTTGGGTTAAAAATTCAGTAAACATTATTTTCTTTTGACTGGAATACTTAAATGGAGATTTTTTTAAAACAAAATACTTTCTTGTTTCTTGCATTCTTGCTTGAATATTACCCTGTACTAAACATTATGAATATTGCCTCTGAGCCACCAAGAAAAGTGGCTGGGATCTAGGATTGACTGAAGTATGAAATGTATGGTTGGTTATGGTAAAGTCTGTTGCCAATAAAAACGATAAGATAATAAAATTCTCCTGTGAAACAGTGTCCGTACGAAAGAGCCAGGTGTGTTAATTGAAGGACTTCAGTAGATTGACTAGATCAGGGGTCCCCGGTTCGTGGACCAGTACTGGACCGCAGCATGCCAGCAACTGGTCCGCACAAACAAAATCCCATCCGTGGGATGCAGGTAGCACACAAAACCACACACTCTCTGGTCTGTGGAAAAACCTTTCTCCAATAGAACCGGTCCCTGGTGGCCAAAAGGTTGAGACCTCTGGACTAGATTACAATTTGGAATCTCATTTTTATACTGTTCCTACTGGATTCATAAGTGTAATAGTAGAAAACACTAAAGTACAGCATAATGAAAGTTAAAAAGTTTTGGCAAAGTTTTATTTAGTGTAAATTGTAATCTTTCATATCATCAACATCATCATCATCCTAGCCATTGTCTATTCATGCGTTCCACATGCTTTGAACCAAGACGACCGTGAGCTTTCTTTTGCCAATTGGGTCCGCAATACTTGCTGATGTCCTCAATCCATCTTGTTTTAGGTCTCTTTCGTGGATGCTTTTTATCAAGGGGGATCCATTCTATGACTGCCTTGGTCCACCTGCCATCAGTTCGTCTTGCTATGTGACCAGCCCACTTCCATTTCAATTCTTTTACTCTCTTGATGATATTGTATAGTTTTGTTTGTTCTCTAATCCATGTGCAGGTCTTTCTATCTTGTCTTGTGATGCTGAGTGTGTATTTTTCCATGGCTCTGGTATCTTTTGTATCGATTGTGGGCTTAGTGTCCATGTTTCGCCGGCATATGTTAGAGCAGGTAGCCCACACTGATCAAAACCTTTTCATTTTCATTTATTTATGAAAATACATATGAAAGATTTTCCTGAATCTTTCATATGTATTTTCATAAATAAATGCACTTTTAAGCATAATAGATCATCTCCCAGTTTTTTTTCATTTTAAAGAAATTACAGAACTGGGTTTTTCAAGTTCATAATATTCTTGAATATAAATTAATGAAATATTTCAGTATTATCGAATGTGATTTGTCAAACCTTTTTATTAACTGCTATTCTCCAATTAATGAATTTGCATGTTGAATGTACTAGAATATTTTTCTGCAGAATATTTAATGACCCTAGTTCAGTAATCTTTGATTGGCTAACTGGAGCATAATATTGTGGTGTCAGTGATACCATTGTTTTTAAAATTTTCTTTAAATATTTTGAAAAAAGGGAAGATGATTAAAGGAGAAGATTCAATCTATTCTGCATAATATGGGTTTAATGGGACAAACTACTGATCTAACAAATGACAAGCATTGATGTTTTCTAATTTGTGTAGCTAATTTTTTAAGGCATTGGGGCTGCTTGTAAAATATGGGGAAGGCAGAACAAAGTTTGATTTAATTATATTTAAATTTAAGTAAGAATACAAGAAAATAATTAAATAAAGCCAATGCAATTATTCTTTGTATAAAATAATATTTTTCTTCAGGCACATTAAAAATTACCGGCTTGTGGAAATTTGGGGGAAAGCCTTTTTGAGGAATGGTACTCTTTAACCTAAAATCATACATAGCTCTTAAAATTCCTGCATATTTTATGCTGCAAACATCCTTAAATGGTAAAACTGTATATTATTGACACATTCTATGAAATACTATTGTTTTCCCTTTTGTTTTCTAGATGGAATGACTCTTCATTGTTGAATGCATCCTGCCTATTTGCTAGTGTTTACCTGTGGCACCACCTTGTCTTTTGGGTTGAAGCCACTTTGTGGCAGACTAAATTGTGCATCACAGAATTTCAAAGGAGCTTGACGCTGAGGAGACAGCTGGATCGCATTAGCCAGACATCACAGCCACAATGGTGCTGTCACAGAGGCAACGAGATGAGCTGTGAGTATCAGAGAGCATCCAATGTTAATGTTGACTTTGTCTTCAATCAGCTGCTGGCAGTGGTCAAGTTTTATTTTGTTGAATTGATTCCGCTAACCACAAAGCAACAATTGCTAAAGAAAAGATGGTGGCATTTCATAAGGAACAATGCACATCAGACTGCTTCCAAATTCTAATATCTGGTTTCATATGGGGAAATAGCTAGCCCAGGGGTAGGCAACCTTGGCTCTTTTATGACTCGTGGACTTCAACTCCCAGAGTTCCTGAGCCAGCATGGCTGGCTCAGGAATTCTGGGGGTTGAAGTCCACGTGTCATAAAAGAGCCAAGGTTGCCTACCCCTGGGTTAGATATAGGATGGCAAGAGAGGGGGAGCAGCACATTTTAAAGCAATCTTAGAATTTAGAATAGAATAGAGCTGGAAGGGACCTTGGAGATCTTCTAGTCCAGCCCCCTGCTCAAGCCTATACTATTTCAGACAATCTTCTCAAACCTGGACTCACTCTAGATGTGTAAATTGCAGCTTCCAAAATTCTTAATAAAGATCATGCTGCTTATACCTCAGGAATTCTGGGAATTCATGCACATAAAGTTGGAGGATGTCAAGCTGCCCAATGCTTCCATCTGGAAGCTTGAGGAAATTTGAACCATATTAAGATATGCTGGGGTTGTTCATAATAAATGTGAGATAATCACACATTTGGCAAATTACTGTAAGGAATTCATATAATTTGCTAGGGTGCCCAGTTATGGGCATTTATAATAATAATAATAATAGTAATAAAGTTGGAAGGGACCTTGGAGGTCATCGAGTCCAACCCCCTGCCCAGGCAGGAACCCTACACCATTTCAGACAAACGGCTGTCCAGTCTCTTCTTAAAAACTTCCAGTGTTGGAGCATTCACCACTTCTGGAGGCATTTGGTCTAGTTCACACACATTCATGCTTAGCTCTTTTTTTAACCATGGTTTATTGAACATAGTTGGCTGGATACAGAACATGTTCATCCAGAAATAAACTGAATTAGTGTGATATACTTCAATTACAGAAAAGGACTGGAACAAAACTTGAGTAAAATAAATTACTTGAAGACATAAAGCAGGGGTCTTCAAACTTGGCCCTTTTATAACTTGTGGACTTCAACTCCCAGAATTCCTCAGCCAGGAATTCTGGGAGTTGAAGTCCACAAGTCATAAAAGGGCCAAGCTTGAAGACCCCTGACATAAAGGTTTGGAGAAAAGGTATAAGGTCTGGCTTCCTTCCTCATCAAAATTAATGGAAGAAACACAGCATATTTACTGTAGCTATCTAAGGCCATGGTAACAGATCAAGATTTTTTCATATGTTTTGAGATTAGCTTGTACTACAGCTTGTTTATTTAATTGATTTATATAACTCCCCAAGCCTGTGACTCCATTGTGTATGTTTTTACTATGCCTTAAAAATAAGTTCATTTTGTAACTGAATAAGTGCTCTGGATGTGGCTTTTGAAGTAGCTGCTTGAGGTCCTCCCAAGGTCTCTGGGTATATTGTGAGGTAGCTGAGCCTTCAAGTGTCTATGGCTGACTCATAGCTTTAAGTATGGATCCAGAGGGGACATTCTATACTGTTTGGTGCTGTGATTGAACAATAGTGCAGAACAATTTCTCCATGCAGTCTTGTTGAATGTATTGTAAGTTCCACCCAAGACCACCTGCTCATTAAAGTAAGCTGAGTCTTGCACCATCTATTGACAGAAGAAAATTATGTTGACTAAGTGAGGCATCTCCTATGCTAGAAGCAGTATTACAGAATTTGCTTCTGAAAACCTGAGAACTGCAGGGCTCCTGAGTAGGTGGTGTGCATTTTAGTAATGTAGTCTTTCACTTTGCTAAACTCTTGTTCTGAATAGTGTCGTATGCCTACTGTGTTAATATTTGTCAGTGCTGGGTTCACCTGCAGACTTTCGATTTATTTTATTGTAAGCCATCTCGCTTGATCTTGATTATAGCTAGAAAGGTGGAGTGCCTGTTTTTTTAAAATAAAGAATGGAGAACATTGTGGCTACAGCACCTCTGTACTTCAGAAGCATTAGTCTAAAGCAGGGGTGTCAAACTGCTGGCCCGCAGGCCGGATGCGTCATGCCAAAACGGCGCCCACCCCATTGCCGGCAATGGGAAAAAAGTCACGATACGTCGCGACATGTCATGTGACGTTGCGAGTTTGACACCCCTGGTCTAAAGCCATGTAGCATGAATTTATTCAGGCTCCTCTTTCTTTTCCTCATCCACTGCACATCAACTTGGCACATGGATGAGGTTGATCATGTCATGGGAACAGGATCAGAAACTCAGCCTTCCCCTATTTTATATCTTCAGGGTGTCTTATGTCTTCAAGCTGCATTGGGCTTCCACCATCAAGCAGCCTCTGCCAGTACGATGAATGGCTGGGGAAGTCCCTAAGATGTGATGCCGACTATTGCGTAGTATTGCAATGCCACCTCAGTGGCCTTACAATGTCACATTTAATTCATCACATTAGACCAACGTTATCTTAATCATCCTTTTGATGAATAGCTCACAAAATTTCTAAAAGTATTTTTAACGTGACATGTTTGAGAATGGATAGCTCTGTTTAACATAGTACCTATATATTGGCTTCTCCTATCTAATATAGTCCAGATATGTAGGACTATAACT
>NW_015388348.1:170016-201204 GCF_001527695.2 Protobothrops mucrosquamatus | reverse complement strand
TGCCAAGAGGACAACAAAGGAGGTTCCAGGGGAATGATTTAATGGAAAGACTTTCTGAATTGGGACAGTACTATTGAGAAGGCATTGGAGTCCTCCAGCTAATTAAATATGGCAGAACGTGCTCAGGTGACATTCCATTGATTTCCAAAATTGGCATGCTGCCTATAGAAGGTCTGACTCCTATAGACTGAATTCACTGGTGTTTCAGAGGCAGAGAGCATCTTCAGGTAATATTAATAGATGTGTTGGAGGGTGTTTTGAACGTTATCTTTGAAGACCTTGGGCCCTAAGCTGTTTAAAGTTTAATAGATCATTGTTGGTATCTTAGATTGAACATGGAGAGTTAATTTACTTGTTCTATGATGACAGATTCAGTAGGCATGTATGTTTGAGGGAGAGCTTTCTAGCAAGTTCTGAATTCACCAAGGCAGTTTTATCAATAAGGATGTTATTTCTTGGCAAAAATATTGCAGTATACAGGTACAATGAAGAAAATAACAATGCACACTGCAAATAGATGATTGGTTGGAATAATAGCTGGATTTATTTTATGCTTCCTAGAGTGGGAGGAACCCAGAAGGGACCAAAATTGCATTTATATTACCTTGATTTTTAAAAATCTGTTTAACCAAAATCTGATTAACATAAAACTGCCGTATGACTTTTTCTGGGCAGGATAATCATAAAGTAATCTAATTGCCAAGAATTAGCAGCTTTTAGAATCATAATGCTACAATTGTATATCAGGGTCTGTCTATAGTGCATGGATAATCCTAGTGCATATGGATGGAAAAATTATCTTTGCAAACAGCTTAGCTAGGGCTTCAGGATCAGGACCAGCACTGCATTGATCCTGGATATAAACAGATCTCTTAGGTCAGGGATCCCCAACCCCCGCTCCGTGGCATGCCAGCAACTGGTCGTGGCATGCCAACAATTGGTCCGTACAAACAAGCAAAGCCCCATCCGTGGAATGCAGGTAGCACACAAAACCACACACCCTCTTGGTCTGTGGAAAAACCTCTCTCCGTGGAACCAGTCCCTGGTGCCCAAAAGGTTGGGGACCTCTGTCTTAGGTCTGATGTTACATGTGTCAACTCTACAACAATCCTGGCCACAGCCATTTTGCTCGTTCTAGGTTGCCACAAGAATGGGAGGGGGTGCGGGGTCTAAACAATTTACTGTCCCGTGGGAACCAAGGTCATTTCTGCCAGTTAGTGTGGGGCGTGGGCATTTAGTTAGAAAGCCCACCAAACTATTCTATTGGGGAACGTAGCTGATTACATAGTAGTGGGGAAGGAAGTTCACCTTTGTAATATTGTTTCTCTCTGAAGGGATCTTCAGACTTGGTTTCACTTTTGACCATGGCGATACTATGTAACCAATAAACATGTTCTTTGAGGAATTTTCAAGCCTTGGAGTTCTGATTTGTTTGGTCTTGTTTATCGGAACCTTGACAGCATGATATTTGCAGCTGGAATAAGACAAAATTGCAAAATTGATATGTTGGATCAGCTCAGGCTTTAAATCAGTTAGTTGTACTGCAAGAAAATGATGTAAGAGATTACTTAGATGGGGAGGCCCCTAAGACTAAACTCAGTTATCAAGAAAAAGTACAGTGCCAGAGCTGCTGTTTGGGAGTACAGGAGAGATTCTTGGATCTGCATCTGCTGGTTCAAGAAAGATCCTGGCCTCTGTGTCTCATTAATGAGCTACTTGAATTGGAAGCCTCGCCCTCTACAGATAGTCCTCAACTTAACAAAAGTACATTTAGTGATCATTCAAAGTTACAACAGCACTGAATAGAATGACTTATGGCTGGTTTTCACATTGACAGCCATTGCAGCATCCCCATGATCACATGATCAAAATTCAGACACTTTATCAACTGACTCCCATATATGACAGTCACAGTGTCCCGGAGTCATGTGATCACCTTTTACAATCTTCTGACAAGCAAAGTCAATGGGGAAGCCAGATTCACTTAACAACTGCATTACTAACTTAACGACTACAATGATTCACTTAACAACTGTGGCAAGGAAGGTCATAAAATGAGGCAAAATCTGCTTAGCAGCAGATATTTGGGGTCCATTATCATCGTAAGCCGAGGGTTACCTGTACCATCGTTCTTTTAAAACCTGATTTAAGTTTTTGATGAGTGATTTTCATCCAGTCCATATTTAATTGCAGAATTAATTCAGGATTTCCATTTGCCCTTATGTGAAGTTTTTTTTTAAAAAAAGATGTGTGGCTGGATGTATGCAATCTTAACTCCTGGTGCTCTGCCACTCCCTTATAATTACTGACGTGTAGATTTTTTTTTAATTTATTATTTTTTTTATGCCACCCATCTCCCCTAAAAGGTTAAAATGACTAGGAAGTCCACAATTCCTCCTTCTGCAGAATAGAAATTAGACATGTATCTAACACTCCTAACTCTGTAAAGCAGTCTAGGATGACAGAAGAAACAGTTATGTCAGAAACCTCTGACAAGTCCAGGCAAAGACTTGATTTCCTCGCTTCTCTGGCAAAATAACTGCTGTTACTACTAATAAATATACTGTAAGATACGTTTTATGTTGTACAGAGTATGGCAGATGTACACACAGATCGTAATGAGTCGTGATTTCCATTTCAAAACAAAAGGAGACAGTTTTGTCTCCATGTTGTTTCTGGCAGAACCAGTATAGGAGGTAACATAGGTTGGGGAGTATTCAAAATTCCTATGATGTTAATCTCTGAACCAACTCTCTTTGTTTAGAAATCGAGCGATAGCAGATTATCTTCGTTCTAACGGCTATGAAGAGGCATACTCTGTTTTTAAAAAGGAGGCAGAGCTTGATGTGGTGAGTATATTTCACATATTCCAGTTAGGGGATAATTCTTCCCACAGTCTCTTTCCAGTGGTCCCATAGTGTCAGCAGTCCCCTTAGTACAGTATAATGTCCTATACCAGACATGTCAAACACAAGGCCCGGGGGTCGGATGCAGCCCACGAAGTGGTTTCATGTGGCCCGCGAAGCCATCCTGGAAACAGTGAGGGAACGGCCCCCGCTGCCTGGGCCCTGGCCCAGGCCAGCTGGGAGCCAATGTACAATTTTGTGGTGGCCATCTTGGCACGTGCCCCGGTGGACCATGCCTTGTCGCTTGCCCCAGTCCCACCCCCTTCTGCCAGAGACCCTCAGATCTGTCCCACTCCTGCCCAGGCCCCCTTGACGTGAATGATGTAGAACTGGCCACGCCCACCCAGTAGGCCACACCTGCTCCATCCACGCCCACCCAGTAGGCTGCACCCACTCTGGCCACAACCACCTGGCCCCCCCAGGGCAACCGCAATGCTGATGCGGCCCTCAGTGAAATTGAGTTTGACACTCCTGTCCTATACTATTAGTATAATTCTTAGCATTAATGATGAATTTAACCAGATTTTGAAAGTTATAGCTGATGTTCGTAGATTCTGGGCAGGCTTTGTTGAAATAATATTCCTCATCTTGAGGCAGAATAGATAAGGGCATTTAAAATATGTGTATAATGATAGATAAGGGCATTTAAAATATGTATTATAGCAGTTTTCATTTATTTAAATAATCAAACGAATTGGAAGAATAATGTGAAAACTGTACTATAGGATAAAAAATAAACCATTAAACCAACTAGACAGAGTTATAGAATGGGAAAGATTAACATGACCAAATAAGTATTTTTAGACAGATACTAGACAAAAAAGCAAGGAAAAATGTTTAGCTACTTCCAGTGTAATATAACTGGCTACCTTTGGTTTTAGTCTAGTTCAACATTTTTTTCCCCAATCAACTTTACTGCAAAATCTCATAATATTGGAGCTGTATCATTACAGAGGATAACATATAGATTTATCTGGGACATTTCAATACAATTCCCAGTATTCTTTAAATTTTTATTTTATTGCTGTTTTCAGGAGAAAACAGAAAAATCTCATTTGTCAGCTCTCTATATCTTCATTTGGTTTTTTTCTTTTTAATGAAAAGATTATAAGTAGTTAATGAAATGTGAATTTCTTCACCAGTTGTCCTTCAAAGTTTTTGTTTAAAATGCAAAACAATACCAACTAAGCTGTCCATTAATTTCTGTACTTAATGGGTGATCATTTAAAAAATCTTTTTTCTGCTTTCCACTACTTTACATTAGAAAGAAATGTATAATCCAGCCCACATCTTCTTCACAGGACTTCATTCAATATGGATAGTTCTGTCCATATTAACATGTTTGGAAATCAAAGTTGCCCTGATCAATTAAATGAGCAGCATGTAAATGTAATAAATAAAAATAAATAAAATGTTTTATCCTTAAAAATGAAAGTTAAAAGACAATTTTTCTGTTTTGTTTTGTTTTTGTTTAAAGATTTGAGTATAAAATAGTTTCCTCAATGGTTTGATTCATTCCTCAAATGACAGTTGGATTAGTTTAATTGTAGCACATTAGTGGCTTATAGCAGGGCTTTTCAACCTTTTCACCCATTGTAGCACTTTTAGGATATGGCAACATCCGAGTACCACCAGTCGCCTAGCAAGGTGTCAAAAACTTGACCCCCAAAAAAAAATAAATGAAAAAAGTGATAAAGTACAGGTAGTCTTCAACTTACAACAGTTCACTTAGTGACTCTTAGAAGTTACAATGGCACTGAAAAAAGTGCCCCCCAAGCCACAGCCGAGCAAGACACCTGCCTGCCCACCCGGCGGCGCTCTTCCTCCTGTCCGAGGTTTTCATTGTTGTGAGCATTTCTGTTGAGGATTGGCAGTGGGGGTGGGGTGGGGGGTGTTTGGTTTTTATTCCCCCCCCCCGTCTGATGGGTGGTTGCAGCAGGTTTTGGTCACTTCACATGACCCTGGGACACTGTGACCATCATAAATATGAATCAGTTGCCAAGCATCTGCATGTAAATCACAAGACCCTGGAGATGCTGCAACATTCCAGCTGATTGGTGCTTCTTCAGGGCTCAGCAGAATCACCAGGATCAGCTCCAAGCTCCAGCTAGGGCCTGGCGCTGATCCTGGCGCTTCCACTGAGCCCTAACAGCCCCGAAGAAGCGCCGATCAGCTGGAAAGCGGCACTGATCCTGGCGCTTCCGCTGAGCCCTGACAGCCCTGCAGCTCCAGCCATCTCTCGCTCAGGCTTGTGTGGTACTGCCACCGGTTCAGCTCATTCCCCTCCCCTGCTACCACTTTTCTAGGATGGTCGCGTACCACCTGCCAGGTGCCAATGTACCACAGGTGGTACCCGTACCACTGGTTGAAAAGCCCTGGCTTATAGCATTGACTACTCATTAATTTTAAAATGACAAATATAAAATTCTGATAGAGAATATTTATGTACACAACTGTTAGATTTGTTGGAGCATCACCTGTTTTTGCTTTTTTCAAAACAATTTGTAAAGATGCAAAGAAAATTGGCATGGGAAGATATACATTTCCTAATTATTTATAAGTTCTGTTTTCTGACTCTTTCAATAATGATAAACAATTTCAGGCTCTGAGCAATTTCAGTCAGTAGAACCAGGGCATCTTTAAATTAATATTATTTTTATCTGTGGAATGTGAAGATCTTATAGTCGGTTGTCTGCTTCCCATTTCATCTGTTCCTCTTGGCCTTTTTGGAAGATTATAAACTGAAGAAGTTGCAGTATTACATTACTCATAGCAGAAAAGGTAGCTATATAAGTAAACAAATGATAAACAGCTTCAGGTTTTCTTTTTAACCCTAACCCTAATCTTTTTTATTCTTTTAAACTTCATCCTATCTACATGCGATTTAAATACACCTTAATCTCAGACTGTGAAAACATCAAATTTCATCTTCCTTGCCAAAAGATCCACTTGAGGCTCCAATTTCATTTCCCTAAATCTCATCCAAATAAAGTCCTATCGTAATCTCGTTCATGTAATTGGAAACGGTCCTTGATGACAGGAGTGGTGCCTTATCCATCCATCTCATTAAATATTTTTCCCCAGAAGGTAAAAAGGAGAATCCGAATATACTAAATATTTATGTTATTCAGCCACCAGGGAGGCCTTCTCTCCTTATGAGAAAATAAAAGAGAAGCTAGAGGAGTGTGAATTTGGTAAAGAATGAATGAGTGAATTTAAAATATTTTTTTAAAAATCAAGCAATGGCTACTATCCTTCAAGGAAAATAAAATAAGCATTTCTATCTCAAAACAGCCTGCGCTAGAAACATCGAGAGATTTCAGTACTGTTCCTCAGTATTAAACAGAGACCAGGTTTTCTTACTGCAGTGCATATTTTAGCCAGCTCATTGATTCAAGAATGTCTGCTTCACACCCAGTGACTGTTAATGACCATTATTGGTTAGATAATTTTTGCTGACTGTACTTTCTACATTTCATTTTTCATTTGACCTTGCCTTTTATTGCTTTCTTCCTTCTCTCCCTCCCTGATGCTCTTACCCATCTAATTCCCAGGAAAATACTCCGTGCATCTGATAATATGGATTGAGATTTAAGAAAGTTTATTGCTAATAGATAATTTGTTAGTGTTTTTAAGATACCAGAACAGCTCCTGTTTGCTTACCCCGACAGAAATACGCATTCATATCTATGGATTAGGCATATTTTATATAATCTGCCTATAGTCTTAACTATCCTGTTATTCATCAGGTTTATCTACTGAAGCTTCTTAGCTACAGTCTTAAGGCACACTGGCGACCGTTTTTATTTTTCTGCAGTGTGTATCAGAATAAGACTTGCTGCCATAAAATGTGTTGATTTTCATCTAGATAATGTTCCAGGCAGTCTGCCACTGAGAATTAGTATCTGGGAAAAAAAATCTGGAGAACTATTTAGAGTTTTTCAGAGGCTTCTGACTGCCTGCTGCAGGAAAAAATGGCTGAGTTGGGTAGATCAGCACAATATAGGTTCATATGATGACAGTGATAACTATAACAATAATTTTTCAAGTTATATACTTCTGAATCCCCATAACTCCTGGTGGGTAATAGTGAATCATTCACAATGAACCAGCAAACCTGGCATCGACTGACATTTAACTTTGTTATAAGCATAATACCTCAAGTTGTACCACTTTTATGCAGAGTTTCCAACCTGCTATAATAGGTTTGTAGTGATTCTTCATTAAGTTCCACATTTTTATGAAACCAGAAGTTCTTCCTCTTCTTGAAAAAGAAAAACCAAACCTTTGCGGTGGGGGTGGGAGAAAAGCTCTTAAAAAGTTTTGATTTGTTTAATGACTTTGATCTTTTTTTTTTCAGAATGAAGAATTAGATAAGAAATATGCTGGGCTCTTGGAAAAAAAATGGACATCAGTTATAAGATTACAAAAGAAAGTAAGTAGAAACTTACATTGGTATGTTCCTGGCAAAAAAAATGCTGTGCTGAGATTTTTTAAGCAGCATCTGAAAAAAAATAATTATTTTTTTTTGAAGAACTGTATATATTTTTTAATTACTGGTTTCTTCATCTTAATATTTAGTTTGGTCTGGTGGTTAAGGTATCAGGCTAGAAAGCAGGAGACTGTGAATTCTAGTCTTGCCTTAGCCATGAAAACCAGCTGGGTGAGTTTGGGCCAGTCCCCCTCTTTTCAGCCCAACCCACCTCAGAAGGTTGTTGGTGGGGAAAAGAAGAGAAAGAAGGTGTATGAAGTATATTTGAAGTATTTATGAAAATAATAAAGGTACGATAAAAATAAATATTCCGTCTTTCTGATAAGGAGCTCAAAGCAGAATGTATATAACCCTCCATGCCCCTCGCTCCATCCACCCCTATGTAGGATTGGCTGAAAGTTATTAACTGGCCCAAAATTACTCAATGAGCTCTCTCTGCCTAGTAGGCTCTTAATAACTGAATCTCCCCCATCCAGCTTCAACATGCAGTACTTTCCTCTTAACATTTTATTTTAAAAACATAACAAAGAGCATTTACTTCTTTTTATAATTGTACAAATTCTGTAGAATGAGATACTTGAGGAGAGCTGTTCAAAAAGTAATATTGACATAGTTTCCCCCCTCCCCCAAAAAAACCTTAGTATAAAAACATATATCAATTCATTGTTTCAATATTGAAGTAATTCAGGCATTCAATAATTATGCAATTAGTTCTGATGCACTATCCAACTACTTCATTATTCCAGTATTTTGTAATTATATGATGGATAAGATCAGTAAACAAAACAGATTTTTAAAATCCTTGGGTACTGAATGTCTTTTAAATTTAAATGGATGCATATTCTGAAAGAAGATATTTAGTCCTTTTTTTGGGGGGTCTAATACGCTGATTAGCATCATGGTTCCAATACAGTGGTACTACATATCTTTTCCGTGGCTTTTAATTTAAAAGCAATGTGAAAATACTTTCTTCTGAATAATGTGCAATGATTCCAGAATTAAGTGCAACCAAGGGGATACATGAAGAATATGATTTTTTTAAATAAAATTTAAGTGTTCGTGTGTGTGTGTGTGTATTTGTTTGTACATGTGTCTCTACAACCCCCTCACAAATATTTGTTGAACAAATTGAAAGCGATAACAGGAATTTACAGAAAAAATGAATTTCTCTGGATTTGCCAAGCTTTCAAATGTATTGATGTTCCAAAATTTAAACAAACTAACCTGAAGAATTTGAAGGAAAAAAAAACTGACAATTAAAGATGGCATAACAAATGGAATTATCCAGTAATATTTAAGAGAAAATGGTAAATTTTTATTACTCAGCTAAAGCTGGATTTATTTTGCCTTAGTATTAATTAAAAAAAGAGGACTGAATTGATTCAAAGTAACCAGGCAGATGTTGAATTTTGTTGAGTTTCTTTTAGAAAGCTATATTACATACTTCATGATTGCATATAACAGACTTTCCTCAACCAATACCTTCTAGACAGGTTGTACTATTAATCCCCTAATCCCTTTTGTGATTATTGCAAATTAAGTGGTTTGTAATCCACTATATTTCAAGTTGAGGAAGTTTGGTATTCAATATATATTTGGAAATCTCTGTTCTGTAATTATTCTCTGAGAGCTTTTAGTATATTTGTATGTACATATGTACTTACAGGGCCTCTCTACATCTCTGATCAAAAGTAGCTCTGGCTGGCTTATGTGCCCTGTTTACATAAATAAAAAAATTAAGAAGTACAGTGTGTAAATAGAATAAAAATGAAATAAAAAAGAATATCAGAAAAAAATAAATAAAGCCTGGCATTCGTTAATTTCCACACAATATTCTCATTCCTAAACCTGTTGAAAAAGGATAGGTTTTTTTTAAAAAAAAACAAACAGTGTGTCCTTTGTTAGATCTTTTTCTTTTGATTCTCTCGAAATGTAGGTTATGGAATTAGAATCCAAATTAAATGAAGCTAAAGAAGAATTTACATCAGGTGGGCCTCTTGGTCAGAAGCGAGATCCTAAAGAATGGATTCCCCGTCCTCCAGAAAAGTACGCATTAAGTGGGCACAGAAGTCCAGTCACAAGAGTAATTTTCCATCCAGTTTTCAGTGTTATGGTCTCTGCTTCAGAGGATGCTACAATAAAGGTAGGACCTTCACAACCTGTGCACTCTACTGTTACTTTGGGTCTAAATGTCTGGTGCAAATGGCTGAACAATGACTAAAGGTCCTTTGATACCTTACTTATTGTTGGTCACACAGCCAGCTGTTTAGCCTTGATTTAGCATTTTTATCCACCGTTTTGAGTCCTTTCCAAAAACATAGGATATGGATATTGTTTGATGGTTCCAAAGGTGGTGTTGCAGGATGTAAGCTGTTATCTGTAAAGCTGCCTTTTGCAATTGACTGGTGGTGATTTTGTCGATGCCGATGGTGTTCAGGTGGTGCTCCAGATGGTTGCACCCAAGGCCCTGTTACTATTGATACTGTATTTGTTTTTCTATCTTTTCCCAAAGTAATTCTATTTCTATTTGCAGGTGTTTGTATTTTGTGACTTTCTCCAGTTTTTTTTTCTCCTCTGGAAAAAATGCAAGTCATCAAAAGATGGGCCTTTTTATTGTTCCAAGTTTTTTTAGCATCTGACTAAAATGATAAGAACACATCATGTTTGGTTATAACAGACAGGGGATGGGAACTAGTTTATATGAACACTTACCTAATCTTGAATTTATTATGCCTGATTCTCAATCTAGAGTTGTAAAGAATTTTGAAAATGATGGGAGAAAAGCAATAAGAAAAGGGAGGATTTAAAAAAAATGCATTACCCTCTGCCACTGTTTACATTTCTACTACTATTTATTATTTTTTCTTTCTAGAATAGAAGAAGGCCATGGAGAAGACTTAACTTTACCCCTATCTTATTATGCTAATTTTAATTAGGTAAAAATAATGAAGATTATTGGATTAAAACCCCCCTTATCCTATGTGTCTCTGTTGTAGTCTTGAGTGAGGAAGCCAAGATGCAGGCTGGCCATCTTGATGAGAATTGGGGCTTTTTTATTTTCATTTTTAGAACAAATCTGCTTAATTTTTTTTCCTCTTGTCAAGGAAGTGATTGGGCCCAATACACGTAATCCTCGACTTATGACCACAATTGAGCCCAAAACCTCTGTTGCTAAGCAAGACAATTATTAAGTGAATTTTGCCCTATTTTATGACCTTTCTTGCCTTTCTTGTTAAGTGAATCATTGCAGTTGTTAAGTTAGTAACACAATTGTAAAGTGAATCTGACTTCTCCATTGACTTTGCTTGTCAGAAGGTTGCAGGGACAATGCAACCGTCATAAATATGAACTAGTGCCAAGCATCCGAATTTTGATCACATGACCACGGGGATGCTGCAACAGTTGTGTGAAAAACTGTCATAAGTCACTTTTTTCAGTGCCGTTGTAACTTCAAATGGTCACTAAATGAACTGTTGTTAAGTGGAGGAATACTCTGGAATTCCTTCCCCATTGAACTCCAGCCTGCTGCTTCTCTTCTGGGTTTCTGGAGAAGATTTAAGACCTGATTGTTGTTTTCCCCCCCATCAGGCTCAGGAAAAAGGAATATTTGAATCTAGCAGATGTATATTTTGTACATTTTTCTTGTTTGTATAATTATGATATTGGGCTTGTTTATTTTATGGGTGGATTTTTTTTTACAGGGGGGAAGATGTTTCTGATTGTTAGTTGCTTAGAGTCTTCCGGAACGAATGGCATACAAATAAATAAAAGGCTGAGCTGCTTTGTGTGCTTTTAGAGTAAAGCTTTATGATTTTTTTTTTAAGAAATTACATAATACATCCCTCCGAACCATTGAATTGTTAAGTGTGCTTTAAAAAACAGCTTTTGTTATGTCTTTGTGGTTTCAAGAGTTCTTAATAGTATAGCTCCTGAGACTAGAACATAAAAGTACAAGAGAAGCTCTGGGTAAAAACATCATGACAGCAAATTGCCTCTTTTTTTTTTTTTTTGCTAGTTATAATTCTTATATGCACTATATGGTTCAACCATTTATATTTTTAGCTGACAGTGCTCTCTGCTTTTGGAGGCAACAGAAATCTCATGTGTGCCTACAAAATGCACATGTGTGAATTCTCTCATGTATAGTTTGCAAACAAGTTGTTTTAATTCATGGGGAATATACTTAAATCTTAATTTGAGAAGTTGCTAACCTTTTTAAGCATATTTTAGCATCCTTTTTTTATCAGAAAGGATCTTCTCTCTAAAATCTATTAGATTTTGAGGAATCGGTTGGGGCTTGGGGGAATGTCAGCATTGCCAACTGTGTAATACAGGGGTCTTCAAACTTGGCCCTTTTACGACTTGTGGACTTCAACTCCCAGAATTCCTCAGCCAGGCATGCTGGCTGAGGAATTTTGGGAGTTGAAGTCCACAAGTCGTAAAAGGGCCAAGTTTGAAGACCCCTGGTGTAAATAGATCCTTGTCCCTCCTGATAAATTTAAGACCTTGTGAGAAGTGATCAACTACTTGCTTCAGGTGGTGGTTAATTCATCCTTGAATTGACAGGTTGATCTATTAGGCAGAGAAAACCATCACTAGACCCAGCATCGGTATAATGTTTTACCCGTTTCCAACCTTTCCTTTTGGAGGAAGATTATGGAGAATGTGGAATGCAATAACTTCAAAGGACTCTGGAAAAAGTGAATTATCTAAGATGTGCATATAGTACTGACTGTGCTTGTGGATGAACTTCGGTGGTGGTGATGGGGGGGGGGGTCCAAGAGTGATGTGGTCCTGCTTGATCTCTCAGTAGCATTTGATATCATTGATTATGGTATCCTTCTGGATCGTCTCTGGCTATTTGGGGGATGGCTCTATTTTGTTGTGTTTCTTCTTCCTTTGGGCCAGTTTCTAATTGGTGTTGTTAGGAGAGAGAAAAAAATCCCTCCTTTGCTCCTTGGAAAAGACCCAAGGCATTTGTTTTGTGAAATCCCACAGAATTTGACACTCTCTCCAATTTTATTCAGCATCTGCATGAAACCTCTGGGCGAAGTTTCTGCTGGCATGGGGTTTGGTTTCATTAGTATGCTAATCATGCCCAGTTCTAAATCTTGATCTTTAGCCAAATAAGTAACGCTGTAGAAGCCCAGCCTTAGTGTCTGGTTATGGCTGTGGATGAGAAGAAAGAAGCTTAAGCTCAACTCTGAATAGCCTGGGTTTCAGGGACCTGCCAGTCACAGTGATTCTGCCATCTTCAGTTCTTGAAGGGATTGCATTGTCTGGGAAGAACCGATGTGCAGTTTTGGTGGTTCTCCTGGACTTTTGTCTCCAGCTCTATGAGGAGAGGGCAGCCATGACCAGAAGAGAGCCTTTGTACAAATTCATCTTCTGTACCAATCACGTCCCTTTTCTTTTATTTATTTCTCACATTTATATTACTGCCTATTTGAACTAGGAAGCCCTCTTCCGTATGCCTTAGTACCCACTTATATGGACCGTTGCAACATGTTGTACTAGGGACTACCCTTGATGAAGCTACAAGTGGGCCAGAATGCAACTGTCTATGTATAACTGTTGGGTTATACAGCCACAAATAATGGCTTTTCTGACAGGCTTGGTATACAGTATAGCAATTGGTTCCCTGATGCTGGTTAGTTGCCGATACGTTTGTTTGGTTGCCTTCCTTGATGTGCGCCATGCATTTTAATGTTAATTTTGTCCTTTTGTTTCTTTTACTTATTTACTTGATAATTCTGTATTTAGAATCTTGTTATGATTGAGATGGCATACACATTGATTTACAAACAAATGGGCATTAAAATAATGTTTCAAATAGTTACAGGTAGTCCTTGATTTATGATGACGGTTGAGTCCAAAATTTCTGTTGCTAAGCGAGACAGTTGGTAAGTGAGTTTTGCCCCATTTTACAACCTTCGTGGTCATAGTTGTTAAATGAATCACTGCAGGTGTTAAGTTAGTAAGACAGTTGTTAAGTGAATTTGGCTTCCCTACCACATGACCCCAGAATATGAACCAGTTGCCAAGCATCCGAATTTTAATCATGTGACCAGGAGGACTACCTGTACTTTTGAAACAAATGTGCAAAAAAAATAATAGTTTGTGGAAATATATATTTACTAATTTGTTTCTCTTAATTCCTAGGTATGGGATTATGAGACAGGAGATTTTGAACGCACCCTGAAAGGCCACACAGATTCTGTGCAGGATATTTCCTTCGACCATAGTGGCAAGCTGTTGGCCTCTTGTTCTGCAGATATGACCATTAAGTTATGGGATTTCCAAGGCTTTGAGTGCATCAGAACCATGCATGGTAAGGAATTATTTAAAAATCATTAGCAATAATAAGATAAAATTAAAAACTAGGTATGTACCTCTTCTCTCCTATGATGATGATGATGATGATGTGAACCAGAGGACATCACATTCAAGGTATTCATGCCAAGGCTTAGTTCTCATATGCAGCTTGATATCCATGTATTGGAGCATTTTGTGTAGCAGGTGACAACTCACATCTTTAAAAGCTTTCCCATGCAGTAGCATCTTCTCCAGGAATGCCATAGTTCAGGGGTAGGCAACCTTGGCTTTTTTATGACTTGTGGACTTCAACTCCCAGAATTCCTGGCTCAGGAATTCTGGGAGTTGAAGTCCACGAGTCATAAAAGAGCCAAGGGTGCCTACCCCTGCCATAGTTCTATCCTAAGCTCCCCTTTTGTGTATTAGCAGGTTGTTTTCTAGGGTGGTGCACAACATGGGGAGACATGACTCACAACCCTGGAAGTGGTGTGATCCAGTTCATGCACATGTTAAACATTCTTGTCACTAATCTGTTACGTTGCCTGGTGTATTTTGTTTCTTATTACTGGCTGCTTATAATTTAACTTTGTTGTACTCTACTAATATTAAAATGTTACAGGTTTCATGCAACATTATATGTTGAGTGGGAGCTAAAGGCTGTAATGCTTACTATTTGTTTACTATATGATGCCATTGCCGGTCAGTAACCATAGGAAGCATCCATTTTGGTTCATTTTACTATTGCTATGTATTCAAAAACAGAAATTGTTTCTCTCTTCATTTCTTTGAATCAAAAACTTGCCTGTTCTACAGTTCCAGAACTGCAGCCATGGCTGAGAGGCATTCAGAGATTTTTGCTTCCTGAGAGTGTCTTTAAAGAGCCCCAGTAGGCAGAGCATGTTTCTGAAAACAAGTTTATTGCTTTCAGAGGAAGTTGAGTAGCGCTGTTTCTAGCCTAGAGGCAGAAAATGTTTGCTACTTTTCAAAAAGAGCAGCTAAAAAAACGGTGGCTAATGTCTACAAACTTTCTCCCTGGGGATTAGTGAATGGAGAGACTGTTACCCTCCAAGTGTTGTGACTTTAACCCAATCCCTGCCAGCCTTAGCCAGTGTGAGCAGCAGTTAAGATTTCTCTCTTCTGTGCACTGATGATATTACCTAGACTGGTAATTAAATGTCTGCAGGGAACAGCCACTCCCCACAAGCTTAGAAAATGCCAAGAACTTTTAGCGCCAGGCATAATTTTATATTTCAGCAATCCTCCTTCCCACTTTAAAAATCTGCAGTGCTGTGTCCTCTTTGGGATTGCCAGTCCATGATTATTCAGCTACATACACACCCCCGTCAGTCTCCTTTTCAGTTCTGCAGTGACCTTTTTTGAATGTGACAACCAAATTTTGCTATTCAAAATATAACCGTTCCCCCCCCAGTGCCCATTCAGATGACGTAGCCTTGATTACAGATTCAAAGAATAGATTCAGTCTTCAGGACTGAAAAAAAACAGTCTGTTTATAAGTTGCCTAAATTCAAGGGTGCCACTTGTCCTTTTTTAAAATTTCTGTAGCAATCTTTCTTTGATTTAAAATTCTTGGGCATACTGACATGAAGCCGCTCCTTTGCTATTTCCAGATTCTTTCAATATCTGCAAGGTTACAACCTTAAGGGCTGAGGCTCCATGCTCAAGTACCTGGGGTGAAAATGTGTATTCTTGAGGTTTAATTAGCATACCACAATTCCTCAGAAGCTGTGCAACAAATCATTATATATAGCCAGGCAACTGCCAAAGCATACTATGTGCTTTTTTCAGCATCCCATCTTGTTTGCCTCTTGAGGATTGCCATATGGCAGCATGCTGACTTGAGATTGATGGCAGTTATAAGCTGGCACATCTGGAAGGCACCCAGTTTGGCACTTGGGTGTCTTATAGAATTGTGTGAAGGGGTGAATTCAATAATGGTATTCACATACGTTGTGATAAAGTCACACGAGAACTTAACGTGAGTCTGTGCTTTCTTTTTTTCTTTCTTTCTGTAGGACATGATCATAATGTTTCTTCAGTAGCCATCATGCCCAATGGGGATTATATAGTATCTGCTTCAAGGGATAAAACCATCAAAATGTGGGAAATTCAAACAGGGTAAGATCTTGCAGATATATTTATATGAAGGTGAAACGATACATCTTTAGACTTGCCTTTAGGAAATGAGATGAACACCGTAGAGCAGTGGTGGTGAACCTATGGCACGTGTGCCAGAGGCGGCAATCAGAGCCCTCTCTGTGGGCACGCACGCCATGCTCCAGAGATGGCAACCGTCCCTCTTCAACCAGCTGCCCGCTAACTCACCAAGGTCCCACATGGCCGGATGCATCCCAGCACGGCTGGTTTCCCTCCTCCCCCTGCCCTGCCTCGCCTCGCCTTGTCTTGCCTCACCCCACAGGACGAGCCTCCTGCCCACTGCCCCACCTGCCAGAGACCCCCTGGATCTCCCCCAACCCTGCCTGGCCCCCACAGGCGTCCCTCCTCACAAGCAACATCGAGGTGACCACGCCCACCTTGGCCACACCCACCCAGTCTGCCATGCCCACCACAGCCACGCCCACCTGGCACCCGGTGATAAATAAGTGGGTTTTGGGTTGCAGTTTGGGCACTCGGTCTCTAAAAGGTTCGCCATCACTGCCGTAGAGGAACCATTGGCTTGTAGTTAGTGGAAGAAAGGCATTTCATAGAGAAAAACTCAGATTGACTTCTCAGCATCTCTAAGTTAACAGGATCAAGTGGCAGGTAATAGGGAAGACCAGTCTGATGCAGAACTAACAGAGCTGTTCATCAGATGAAGATATTCTTTGGTTGCTCAATTAGTAGATGATGACCATCAAACAGATGCCTGACCTGTGGTGGGTTAGGCCACAACATAACCAAGTCTGGTTAAAATATGTGCCAACCTGTTCATAGCTTTCCTGGTTCTCCTGGTATATTGGAAGGCAAAGTATTTTCTTTGCCAATACAAACTTCTATACTAATTGTGTAATACCATGCACAAGGCCTCTGTTTGTTCCTGGAGACAACATATTGGATACTTACCTTTGATCACAGTTTTTCCAGTGTTTCATAACACGGATTCCTGCTACATTATCTGCCTGAGCAGAAGATTATTTACTAGGAACAGACCAGTCTCTGTAGCCAGTATGGTTGTTATATTTTAGCACAGAGATGTACAAGTGAGAAATAAAGGCAAATTGCCTCTATGAAGCTCTGGCTTGTATAGTGACATGTTTCCCTCTGTTTTTTTTCAACCACTGTCATAAAGACTGAAATTCTGTTCATGGCTGAAACTTACTGATTTAATATAGTGTCTGAAAACCTTGTAATTTGTAAATTGGAGGGGGAAAAAACAGTGCATGGAGAGTGATCATGTTAATTCAGCTCAGCATTGAATCACTCGGTTTTGTCCATCCTGGTTGTCTCAATTTTAAAATATGGTCTTTGGCATTCTACACAAAAAACAAGTGTTGTCTTCAGCCTGTGTTGTTAGTTTACACAATCCCAGTTTAAAAACTTTGTATTTGTTGTGGATAAGCATAGTTCTTTTCACTTGTCACGTACTATAGCCCAGGAGCATTGGAAATGTGATACATACATTTCTTTAGACTTGCAAGGAAAGTGATCTCAGATTTCCTGTCTTCCTTCAGCATATCCAATATTTTGGATATTTTCTGTAGAATTGGTCTGATATTGGTGGCTATCCTGGAAAACCTCTTGAGACCATTTTATGCTCCTGCTCAAATCTTGATTTCTTTAACTGTTCTCCCCCCCCCCCATTTACTTTGTTGTCTGCCTATTCAAAACTCCCATAGCCTTCCCAACCCAGTTTCATAACAAAAATTTCTAAACTAGGTTGGCAAGACTACAGGCTAGCACTTTTTAAAAAATGTAGCCACCTGAATTACTCGCAGACCATCAGTTTTATTCGTTCTGTTTTCTGTAGCAATCTTGCATTAATGTGACATGTTTTCTTTCCTGTCAACAGCTACTGTGTGAAGACTTTCAATGGGCATCGAGAATGGGTCCGCATGGTACGGCCTAACCAGGATGGCACGCTGATTGCCAGCTGTTCTAATGACCAGACCGTGCGTGTCTGGGTGGTAGCAACAAAGGAGTGCAAAGCTGAACTTAGAGAACATGAGCATGTAGTAGAGTGTATTTCCTGGGCTCCCGAGAGCTCTTATTCCACCATACTGGAAGCTACAGGATCTGAGGTAAGAGATTCCACTTAGAGAAACATCCTTATTGGTTTGGCAACCTATCCATTTGAGAGTTTGAGATGCTCTGGATTTTCTTCCAAGGGAAATCTTCTTTATCCTCTTTATAGAATCAAAGACAAGTTGTTTTGCCCCGTGCCATCACCCTGATGAACACTTAATTCCCACAGCACTGTCTAGAGGCCTAAGAAATTTACCCATATAGTAGCTATTGCTACTACCATTTTTTCATCTTCTCATTTCTCATCTTTTCATCTTTCCTACTATCTTTCTCTCATTGGTATCTTACGATTTATCACTTGTTTATATCTTATGATTAATGATTGCAACTATGAGTTATGATCTATGACATACCACTTTGTTGTTGTATGTGTGTATACTGAGAGCTTATGCACCGGAGACAAATTTCTTGCATGTCTAATCACATTTGGCCAATAAAAAATTCTGTTCGATTCTTTAATGATGTATAGTGAAAGCTTTCCATTACAAGCAGAATTGTGTAATATCAAATTATCTAAATATGTTTTTATGAGTCATACAAATAATCCCTGACTTAAGCCCACAACTGGGATTTCTCTTGTAGGTTGGTGTGGTCACAGAGTGAGGGATCACATGACCTGACCTGATTTTACTACCATTGTTATCATGGCCATTAAGCAAATAATGTGTCATTAAGTGAATTGCACAGTAGTTAAGTGAATTGATTTTGTTTGTTGGAAGCCAACTGGGAAAGTTGAAGATCATGATCACATGACCTCAGGATGCTGCAACTGTTGTAAATGTAAGCTGGTTGCCAAGCAACCAAACTGCGATTTCAGTAGTGTGACCGTCATAACTTTGAGGACACGTCAGAAGTCACTTTTTCTGAGACTTTGAACCATTGTTGAACAAATGGTCGTAAATCGAGGATTCCCTATATTATGATGCATTACAATATAATTCTGTAATCTCACTGGGGAATTGTGGAAGCTGTAGGTCTGAAACATTTAGAGCAGAGGTGGGGAACTGCCTTTATAACTTATGGACTTCAACTCCCAGAATTCCTGCTCCAGGAATTCTGAGAGTTGAGGTTCAGAAGTCATAAAGGGGTCACAATTCCCCACCTCTGATTTGGAGGAATAGATAGCATCAAATTGGGGAAGACTCAGCACAGTCCTGCTACTTTGGGTGATTGGTATTGTTTTAAGGCAGGTGATGGATTTTTTTTCATTTTCATTTTCATTTTTTTTCTGTAAAAAAATATGGGGTGGTTTCAATGTTTATTTAAAATCATTTGCAATTCCCTACTTCCAAGTATAGCCTATACTTAACAAAATAGGCATAAGCCACCCTCCCCCCAAAAACTTGTGACCACCTGTGTGAATTATACCATAGTCTTTCTTGGACTGGAATCAACAATTAAGATTGTAAAGATAGTAAAAATGTTTTTAAAATGACTAAATTCAAATATAGAAGTGACAGTTGATCCTTTGGGCAGCAGAAGGATTGTTAACGCTGTGAGACCTTAGGTTTTTAGCTTAGCATTTCAGTGGAGCATAAATGAAATCTAACTGAATGCCTCTGAGGAGAATATGAGTAGGCCCACCACCGGCAAATCTCATTCCTTAGTAACCTCTGGCCATAGCATACTTAAGGGCCTTAAGTATGAGAATCTAAACCAAGGGTAGGCAACCTTGGCTCTTTTATGACTCGTGGACTTCAACTCCCAGAATTCCTGAACCAACATGGCTCAGCTTGGAAACCTTTCCCTTTCCCCTCAGCATGGCTGGCTCAGGAATTCTGGGAGTTGAAGTCCACAAGTCATAAAAGAGCCAAGGTTGCCTACCTACCCCTGATCTAAACCATGAGCATGGGCAACAGTTGATTTTGTGAATGACCTGCTCCCTTGTCACACAAGATCTACAGCAGAAGCTCTTCATGTTGCTTTGCAATCAGTTGGAAGTCAGTGTAAGGAAGCTGTCATTCCATCTAAGTGTTTTTCCAAATAAACCATATCGTTGCCTTGTATTTAATAGGGCATGAAGGCAAAGAGGTTGATAGGGAGAAGAAACAAGAGTGGCTTTTCATTTATTCGTTTGTTCATTCGATTTCTATAGCCGCCCATCTCAGCCAAGTGACTCTTGTGGATGTGGTTAGACGCAGCAGTTCTCAACCTATGGGTCGCGACCCCATTTGGGGTCGATCGACCATTTCACGGGGGTCGCCAAGCAAGGCTGTCCACCATTTTTTCCCCCTTTTCCAGCGGGTGCCTTACCTCCCTTGAGCTGGGCCAGCTGGTGGTCGGCCTGCTCCGTCTCTGCCGCTTGCCAGCTATGCCTCGGCCAGCTCAAAGGGCGGAACCACGCATGCGTGGCGCTCCCGGGCAGGGAAAGTCCTCGACTTACGACCGGTTGGGGGTCACGGCATTAAAAAGGTTGAGAACCACTGGGTTAGAGTGAGTAAAGGGAGTCATGGCTGGCCATGTTAGCAAATTGCCACTTGGCCTGGGGAATCTGGCTAGACTCCTAGGGAACCATACCTGCATTGCAGTACAATTTATATATCAGGTAATCAGTGTGTGAAGTTCATTTTTATTATACATCTCGCCATCCTACACCATGACCATTATTTTTTCTTTCTGTGAATAAAGTCCTCAGAGGGCAAGCTACGCAGAGCAGGCTTCTGGGTTCAATTCCTTATCCATGCCAGCTCCTCTGTGAAAATTCATTTACTAAATGACTATGGAGCTCTCAGTCATTCAGGTCATGGTTGTCCCAAAGGTGCTTTTCCCAAACACAGAACTGAAGAAGCTTCTTGGATGAGAAACGAAATGTTTTGAAGGAAAGAAAAAAAAACTAAGAAAGCCCAGTTGCCTTTTGCAAAAACATCATTTACTAGATATATATATATATATATTTGTTTAAAAAATTAGAATGGCAGCATAAAAGGATTGCCACCAATTTGCCTTTATTGTGATCAGGGTTGCAACTTTTCCAATTTCTGCAAAGATTATCCCTGCATTCCTATCTTAGTCATTTCTCTCAGATGACTATTTTTTTTCCTCCCCCAAGCCTGTGCTGGCTCAATGCTGGAATGATAACCAACAGCCTCGAGGGCTGAAGAATGTTAGATTCCCATAACTGTTTAGTGAGACCTTATTCCAGCTTTGCTTTTAAGGGGGCCCTACAGTCATGGGGGCAGAGAATGTATGTAATAGCAAAGCTCAAATTTTGTCTGAACATACATTAGCCTTCCCCAGGGTGGATCCTGATCTAGGTTGAGACCCTCCTTTGAAAAATTCCCAGTTAGCATTGCCCACATTTCTGAAGGGAACCAGCTTGTGGAAGGCTGATGTAAAAAGTAGCTTTGTGTCTGAAGTTCTGTTTTTATCTTTGACATTTAAGAGTAAATCCTATCATAAGGTGCCTCAGGCTCCCTTTTCCAGTATGCCAACGATAATGACCTGGTTGCTACTTAAGTGTCTTCAGTGTTTCGTGTCCTGTTTAATTCTGGATTTCTACATGTTCTATCCCCAGGGTTTTCACGAAAAAGTGCTCCGTTGACCTGAAGGAACACAAAGAAACTTCTGTAAAGCAAAGAGTAGGTTCTTCGAAGAAGTCGAGAAAAAGACTTCTCGACTTCTTCGAAGAACCTACTCTTCGTTTTGCAGAAGTTTCTTTGTGTTCTTTCAGGTCAACGGAGCACTTTTTCGTAGAAACCCTATTGAATGACGTGGATGACTGAGAATCTCCATAGACCGTATCTTAGAGGAATCTCTTAATCGGTTCTTGTGAGTCTCTAAATGAAATGGTTCTCCTTGAACATAGGAACAGAGGAGGCAAATTAGGGAGGCCTAATGGAAGATGATGCATGGTACAAATTATATCTTTATCATTGTGTCTGAACAGATAAACTGCACCATTCTGGTGCAGTTGTTTCAGATATAATAGTATCTTTTTTTTAGATCAGCTAAAAACAATTCCCCAAGTAGTTACCCTAAACGTGGCCACAAGTTGGATGTTAAAAAGTTGAAGGGGAAAAGATATATTTGAACATAATGGAAAATCCTCTCAACATCAGGCTGTCAGATATCTGGCATGTTGTGGATCTAACCCACCTGAGGACAGCAGATTATACTGTGCTTGATGAGAAAACATGGAGTGAATTAGTGCATTCTCTCTATTTTGAAAATATGAGACTCAGGAATTATTCAGGTCAAGTTCTTCTGCTAACTGGAAGGCAAAAGTCCCCAATACAGCAATCCTTACATGGGCAAAGTTAATAATATCTAGTGTGGCTGTGGGACATCTTCAAACCTCTCAGTTCTAAAATCACTTTCCTCAACAGGTCTCTGTTAATGAAAGCAGCCCTCAATCAACGAAGACAAAGTTCACAGTTCATTCTGTGAAACTCTCCACACACGTTTATGATGGAGCAATGTTTTTTTTAAAAATTGGACAGATTTTGTTGTTGGGTTTTTTTTGCTTTTTTTTGAATTGATGATTTGTGCTCATTGGCTGAACCTTAAGCAGCTCCGTTGTTTTTTATTTTATTTCTTTTTACCTCTGTTCCTCCCAGAGGAGCTTTGAGCAGCTTGCAAGCGAATAATAAGAAAGTCCTACATGTGCAAAGATCATGAAAAAACAATGAACACAATAAAGATAAAAAAAGAACGAAATTTATTTAATGAAATAGAAAAGCAAAATAATAGGCAATTATGTTGAGACTCTAGAAAGAGTACAGAGAAGAGCAACAAAGATGATTAGGGGACTGGAGGCTAAAGCATATAAGGAACGGTTGCTGGAATTGGGTATGTCTAGTTTAATGAAGAGAAGGACGAGGAGGGACATGATAGCAGTGTTCCAATATCTCAGGGGCTGCCCCAAAGAAGAGGGAGTCAAGCTATTCTCCCAGGCGCCCGAAGGCAGGACAAGAAGCAACGGGTGGAAACTAACCAAAGAGAGAAGCAACCTAGAAGTAAGGAGAAACTTCCTGACAGTTAGAACAATTAACCAGTGGTGGAATTAACCAATTCCAGAAGCGGTGAATGCTCCAACACTGGAGGTTTTTAAGAAGAGACTAGACAGCCATTTGTCCGAAATGGTATAGGCTTTTCTGCCGGAGCAGGGGGTTGGACTAGATGACCTCCAAGGTCCCTTCCAACTACTACTACTACTACTACTACTACTACTACTACTACTACTTCTTCTTCTTCCTCCTCCTCCTCCTCCTCCTCCTCCTCCTCATCCTCATCCTCATCCTCCTCATCATCATCATCATCATCATCATCATCATCATCATCATCATCATTATTATTATTATTATTATTATTATTATTATTATTATTATTATTATTATTATTATTCAGCCCAGATGTGTTATATCTTAAGCACTGAAGCTTGGCGTAGATCCTCCTTACCATTGAGGGCAACTGTGCTTCTAGAGACAGGTTAAAGTCAAGGAAAGCACCAGGTTGGGCATGTTTTCCTTTGGAAGAAATGATACCTTCTGCCATACAGAAGGTATTTTCCTAATCCCTGGGTCTGGAACCCTCCTGTCAACAGAACCTCTGACTTAGGAAGGTACAAGAAAAGAGATGGTCTTGAATCTCGGGGTGATCACCCAATCTCTTCCAGTGGCTTTGGATAGACAACTCAAGCGAAATCTCTCCATTCGAAGCTCTCTGGGGATGGTCCTACAAATAGGAATAAAACTTCCATATACTGATCCTGCATTTCTTAACTCTCTGAGCTGTTGTAGCACTGTTTCATGGTCAGTGGTCTCAAAAGATACAATCTCAGTGGTGCTGAGGTAAAATCTCAAGAAAATTAAGACTGTAGGTCAGTGTTTCTCAACCTTGACAATTTTAAGGCATGTGGACTTCAACTCCCAGAATTCCACAGCCAGCATTGCTGGCTGTGGAATTCTGGGAGTTGAAGTCCACATACCTTAAAATTGTCAAGGTTGAGAAACACTGCTGTACGTTGTGTGCAGGCACCTCCCCCCCCTCACACACACACGCCCACACACATACACCTTTTTGTGCCACTTCAAGCTAATCTAAGCGGTGTACAGTCTATATAATAATACACCCAAACAAACAAAATATATAGGTGTATTTACATCTCCTGAGGCCAATCCAGTCCCACCATCTCTGCTGGATCCCAGCAGCCACGATGGGCAAGGATTTAGAACAGGGGTAGTCAACCTTGGCTCTTTTATGACTCGTGGACTTCAACTCCCAGAATTCCTGAGCCAGCTAAGCTGGCTCAGGAATTCTGGGAATTGAAGTCCACGAGTCATAAAAGAGCCAAGGTTGACTACCCTGATTTAGAACATAGGAAGTTGGCCTGACATTTTGCCCCTTTTCTGTGGTTGCAATAATTCTAATGAATGCTACAGATTCTCGCCAGACCGTGTCCTTAATGCTTTCAACATAAATCTGCAGTGGCATCTATTTTAGAGCACACAGGAGCACCTTTGTCTTACTCGAAACCATGTGCCTATCTGTTGGGAGACTCTCTGCTGTTGTATTCCTTCTGAGTATCTTGAAGGGAAAATACCTAGAGCTTCACTTAAGTCTCCACATTGTTTACTTACTTCTTCGTGCAGAATATCTAATTTTTACAGAGTATTCCTTTTTTTTCCTCCCCTGTAGACTAAGAAGAGTGGTAAGCCTGGGCCTTTCCTGCTTTCTGGATCTAGAGACAAGACCATTAAGATGTGGGACATTAGTACTGGCATGTGCCTTATGACTCTCGTAAGTTCCCCGAATATCCTTTTCTCTTGTTCATTTGCTTTGTAACTCTTGCCTAGTTGCTACATGAGGGAATAGATCTGCACTTCTTACGGGGTGAGCTCAGGCATCCTCTGAGGAATCCAAGCGCAGGCATCAGAATAAATAGAATTGGGAGGGCTTGAAGGAAGACTAGAAAAACAGGTTACCATTTCCACCCAAGAAACTCAAAATGCTGTTAATTCTAGCATATAGCAAATTTGGGACAAGGAGCCACATAATCTGAACTCCTGGATTTAGATTTGTGTTATTCATATCCAGATATCTAACTGTGATCTGCTTGTGACTTTGGTGTTTTTTTTCCCCTTTTCTATTTTCGCTTAAAAGGTGGGCCATGATAACTGGGTACGTGGTGTCCTGTTCCACTCTGGTGGTAAATTTATTTTGAGCTGTGCCGATGACAAGACCTTACGTGTCTGGGACTACAAGAACAAAAGATGCATGAAGACTCTTAACGCGCACGAACATTTTGTTACCTCGTTGGGTATGTATATGCATTAAGTGTGCTGGTAGCGTGCGCCACACAGAGAGAGAGACAGAGACAGAGACAGAGACTGAGAGACTCCTTGCCTTGCTCTGTGACTGGGCTTGTATGTTGAACGCATCACACCTCAACCAAAAAACCCAGTCAACAAATGCCCATCAAGTCAACTTGCCTCCATCAACAATAAATAAGTAGCTCGTGCAAGGAAATTCCAGTTATTTCTTTAATCCTCTCCATACACATAAATCATGGNTTCCCCCCCCCCCCCCCACTCATTCTGCATGCTTGTAGAAAGCACTGCTCTTACTGATCATAACTTCAGTCAGCCTTTATTTTTTCCTGGTTGTTGTTGATCAGTCGCTAAGTTGTGTCCAGCTCCTTGCGACCTCATGGATTATAGCCGTGGTGGCGAACCTATGGCACGCGTGCCACTGGTGGCACGCAGAGCCCTCTCTGGGCACGCGCCCCAGTCCTAGGCCTTCAGCTGGGTTTTATAAAACCTTTTCGCTTTAGGCCTCCGCCGGCGTGTGCAAAAAAAAGAGAAAAGGGTTCAATCAATCAATTTCAACTTCTCGTGGGGAAAAAAAACATCTCGCAAAGTTGGTATTGATTGATTGAACTTTTTAGTCCCACCCAGTCTGTCGTTACCACAGCAGCCACACCCACCCAATGGGCCACGCCCACCCGGCACATGATGGTACATAAGTGGGTTTTGGGTTGCAGTTTGGGCACTCGGTCTCTAAAAATTTTGCCATCACTGGATTATAGCATGACAGACAGACAAACAGACAGACAGACACACACACACACACACACACACACACACACACACACACACACACCCTCCACTGTCTCCCTGAATCTGCCCAAACTCATTGCCCACTGCATCAATGACACCATCTAACCATCTCCTCCTCTTCCATCCTCTTCCATCTTTCCCAACATCAGGGGTCTTTTCCAACGAGTCCTCATTTGGTAGCCAAAGTATCTGAGCTTCATTTTTCCCCCCTCAATCAATTGATTAATTCTTCTTATAGAACATGTATTTTAGTAACCCTCTCCAAGCTAAAATTTGAAGTTATTCTGTCAGTATTCGACTTTCATAGTTGCACATAACCGCAAATGAAAAAGCATCACTACTGCTATTCTGATCTTTGATGTTACTGAAATCCTCTTCACGATACTTCCCACTGCTTTCCTTCCAAGGAGGAACAAAACTATTTCCCTTTCTTGATGTGAAGTTAGAGACCAAACTTACATAATCTCTAGACTACACATTCTTGTTTCAGAACTGTTGACAGAAATCCACTTTGCTTCCAACCAGCAAAGTCAATTGAGGAAGCCAGATTTGCTTAATAACCATGTGATTCACTTAACAACTCACATGATTTACTTAACAGCTGCAGTAGAACGGTTCTGAATTCAGGCCCAGTCATGTGATGACTTACCCAACAACCACATCATTTAGCAAATGCAGGTCGGTCCCACAAGTCCAGAACTACCCGTACAGCTACTCTTATTTTTCTAGGTTTAACCGGTATATTTGACACCAGTAACGTGTGATTTGTTTCACAATTTGTTCCTGGAAATATCTCGACTTCTTTCAGATTCTGGATATCAGCTTCATTCTTGGAACAGATTCTTTCTAGCAGTATTGTTCGAAATGTTCTGGTCATAGGAGACACGTTCAAAGAGTTGGGCCATTTTCCATTTTGAGGATTCTGAGCTCAAAGCAAAGCTCTTACGTTTCAAGGCTTTGTTGCGAAGGAACACGGCTGGCCTCGAACACTTGATGGCATTGTGACTGGGCTTTTTTTTGTTCCAAGCATGAACTAAAACATGTTTCCTGTTTGTTTGTACCTCTGCTTCAGAGAATAATTGCTTTTTCTGTCTGTCCCAGCCCAATCTTTGTTCTCAGAGCATGTGGGAGCACATTCTGCATGTTTGCCAGCCACGGCTAGCTTGCTATGTTAGCTAGTACAAATGTTACAGTCAGGTGGTGGGGACAGAAGGGATTTAAGACCTACATTTTGCCTTTTGTAGCTTGCTGCCTGGCTCTAGAAGGGCTGGATGCTTAGCAATTTGTTCTTACACTGTCTTGAACTAATTTAAGTCTAAATCTAACTAAGAGAAGGACTAAGGGTGACACGATAGCACTGTTCCATACTTGAGGGCCTTCCACAAAGAAGAGGGGAGTCAACTTATTCTCCAAAGCACCTGAAGGCAGGACAAGAAGCAAAGGATGGAAACTAATCAAGGAGAGAAGCAACCTGGAACTAAGGAGAAACTTCCTAAGAGTGAGAACAATTAATCAGTGGAACGGCTTCACCTTCAGAAGTTGTGTGTGCTCCAACCCTGGAGGTTTTAAAGAAGAGACAGCCATATGTCTGGAATGGTATACGGTCTCCTCCTTGAGCAGGGAGGTGGCCTAGAAGACCTCCAAGGTCCCTTCCAACTCTACCCTGCATCTGGTACCCTTTCTTGCTGCCCATAGCATCATCATCATCACCATCACAATAACAACAATGATAATGATAGAGTTGGAAGAGACTTTGGAGGTCTTCTACTCCAATCCCCTGCTCAGTCAGGAAATCCTACACCATTTCAGACAAATGGCTGTCCAGTCTCTTCTTAAAAACATCCAGTGTTGGAGCATTCACCGCTTCTGGAGGCAGGTTGTTCCACAGTATTGGAACATTCCTCTTGGAATACTGTACATCTAGCAGACGGGTGTTTCATCTCCAGAAGTCTTAAGGCTGGAAGGGAAACAGTTCCTGGGAGGAAGCAAAGGAGGCCTGTCTATATCTCTTGCTTAAGAAAAGGGATTTTAACTGTTGGGAACCATGATGGGAGTTTAAAGAGTCATGCAAGAAGCTTGTATTGGCATCAGCATTGTGCGTGTTCATATTCCATTTGTTTGATTTGTGGCATTTAATACATAAATTGGCAGTAGCGTCCGCAGTCCAAAGAACCTTACAATAAATTAAACACGCATGGCAGTCTTCAGACTCCTTACTAAATTGCTTGGGGTCCACCACAGAGCTTGTAAGAGCTGGTCAAAACCTAAACAGAAGATCTCTGAGTTCTCACTTGTTCTTGTTGACTAAATTTGAATGGAGCATATGAACTTTGCTTTGTTGGTAAACACATGGCCTTCACCTAATGGGTTGACTTTAAATCTCTAAACTTGGAAGTGAAGAAATACTTGGCATGGGAAGTGGGGGACCATTTCTCAACCTGAGCCACTTTTAAGATGTGTGAACTTCAACTCCCAGAAGTCCATAGCCAGCGTGCTTTAGGATGTTACTTGTTATTAATTTAATGAAACATTGACTAACGTTTTATGTAAGAATTGACAGTATTTCATTTCATTCAGTAGTTTTTTTAAAATTGGCTTACCTAATCCTGATGTCGTGCAGGTATGAGGCGTTGGAATTGTACCCGTAGTTCAAGTGATATTAGTTCATAAACTTTTTAGTTCAATTTCAATAGAATTATTCGATGCACACTAGCTTTTTTTCTCCCCTTTTTTCCTCTCTTCCTTGCAGATTTCCACAAGACAGCGCCCTATGTGGTCACCGGCAGCGTAGATCAAACAGTAAAAGTGTGGGAGTGCCGTTGATTGGATTTACATCTGACCCCTCCCCTCCCCTTCCTGTCCCTCTGGATGCACTCGGATACCATGGTTACCCATTGAGCTCTGTTTAAAATAAATATTGTCCTTTNCTACTAGAGGTACTCCTCCCTCTACGCCTAGCCAGGTCTCAGTAATACCTGCCAGGTCCGCACCCCCCTCTAAAATAAGGTCTTGTATGAGGGGGGCCTTATTAACCACGGACCTGGCATTACATAACATCAGCCGATGGTCCCGGGCCGGAGGGTCTAAGTCTCCTGGGGACCGAGTAGAGACCTGAGGACCGGAGCATGACGTGGATGACTGAGAATCTCCATAGACCGTATCTTAGAGGAATCTCTTAATCGGTTCTTGGGAGTCTCTAAATGAAATGGTTCTCCTTGAACATAGGAACAGAGGAGGCAAATTATGGAGGCCTAAGGGAAGATGATGCATGGTACAAATTATATCTTTATCATTGTGTCTGAACAGACAAACTGCACCATTCTGGTGCAGTTGTTTCAGATATAATAGTATCTTTTTTTTTAGATCGGCTAAAAACAATTCCCCAAGTAGTTACCCTAAACGTGGCCACAAGTTTGATGTTAAAAAGTTGAAGGGGAAAAGATATATTTGAACATAATGGAAAATCCTCTCAACATCAGGCTGTCAGATATCTGGCATGTTGTGGATCTAACCCACCTGAGGACACCAGACTCAAGGATTATACTGTACTTGATGAGAAAACATGGAAGTGAATTGGTACAATCTCAGTGGTGCTGAGGTAAAATCTCAAAGAAAATTAAGACTGTAGGTTGTGTGCAGGCACCTTCCCCCCTCACACACACATGCCCACACACATACACCTTTTTGTGCCACTTCAAGCTAATCTAAGTGGTGTACATACACCCAAACAAACAAAATATATAGGTGTATTTACATCTCCTGAGGCCAATCCAGTCCCATCATCTCTGCTGGATCCCAGCAGCCATGATGGGCAAGGATTTAGAACAGGGGTAGTCAACCTTGGCTCTTTTATGACTCGTGGACTTCAACTCCCAGAATTCCTGAGCCAGCTAAGCTGGCTCAGGAATTCTGGGAATTGAAGTCCACGAGTCATAAAAGAGCCAAGGTTGACTACCCCTGATTTAGAACATAGGAAGTTGGCCTGACATTTTGCCCCTTTTCTGTGGTTGCAATAATTCTAATGAATGCTACAGATTCTCGCCAGACCGTGTCCTTAATGCTTTCAACATAAATCTGCAGTGGCATCTATTTTAGAGCACACAGGAGCACCTTTGTCTTACTCGAAACCATGTGCCTATCTGTTGGGAGACTCTCTGCTGTTGTATTCCTTCTGAGTATCTTGAAGGGAAAATACCTAGAGCTTCTCTTAAGTCTCCACATTGTTTACTTACTTCTTCGTGCAGAATATCTAATTTTTACAGAGTATTCCTTTTTTTCCCTCCCCTGTAGACTAAGAAGAGTGGTAAGCCTGGGCCTTTCCTGCTTTCTGGATCTAGAGACAAGACCATTAAGATGTGGGACATTAGTACTGGCATGTGCCTTATGACTCTCGTAAGTTCCCCGAATATCCTTTTCTCTTGTTCATTTGCTTTGCAACCCTTGCCTAGTTACTACATGAGGGAATAGATCTGCACTTCTTACGGGGTGAGCTCAGGCATTCTCTGAGGAATCCAAGCGCAGGCATCAGAATAAATAGAATTGGGAGGGCTTGAAGGAAGACTAGAAAAACAGGTTACCATTTCCACCCAAGAAACTCAAAATGCTGTTAATTCTAGCATATAGCAAATTTGGGACAAGGAGCCACATAATCTGAACTCCTGGATTTAGATTTGTGTTATTCATATCCAGATATCCAACTGTGATCTGCTTGTGACTTTGGTGTTTTTTTTCCCCTTTTCTATTTTCGCTTAAAAGGTGGGCCATGATAACTGGGTACGTGGTGTCCTGTTCCACTCTGGTGGTAAATTTATTTTGAGCTGTGCCGATGACAAGACCTTACGTGTCTGGGACTACAAGAACAAAAGATGCATGAAGACTCTTAACGCGCACGAACATTTTGTTACCTCGTTGGGTATGTATATGCATTAAGTGTGCTGGTAGCGTGCGCCACACAGAGAGAGAGACAGAGACAGAGACTGAGAGACTCCTTGCCTTGCTCTGTGACTGGGCTTGTATGTTGAACGCATCACACCTCAACCAAAAAACCCAGTCAACAAATGCCCATCAAGTCAACTTGCCTCCATCAACAATAAATAAGTAGCTCGTGCAAGGAAATTCCAGTTATTTCTTTAATCCTCTCCATACACATAAATCATGG
>NW_015388348.1:152848-169995 GCF_001527695.2 Protobothrops mucrosquamatus | reverse complement strand
AGAGACAGAGACAGAGACTGAGAGACTCCTTGCCTTGCTCTGTGACTGGGCTTGTATGTTGAACGCATCACACCTCAACCAAAAAACCCAGTCAACAAATGCCCATCAAGTCAACTTGCCTCCATCAACAATAAATAAGTAGCTCGTGCAAGGAAATTCCAGTTATTTCTTTAATCCTCTCCATACACATAAATCATGGTTCCCACCCCTGCCCCCTTTCTGCTTCTCTTAATAGTCTTCCCCCCCCCCCCTCATTCTGCATGCTTGTAGAAAGCACTGCTCTTACTGATCATAACTTCAGTCAGTCTTTATTTTTTCCTGGTTGTTGATCAGTCGCTAAGTTGTGTCCAGCTCCTTGCGACCCCATGGATTATAGCCGTGGTGGCGAACCTATGGCATGCGTGCCACTGGTGACATGCAGAGCCCTCTCTGTGGGCACTCGCCCCAGTCTTAGGCCTTCAGCTGGGTTTTATAAAACCTTTTCGCTTTAGGCCTCCGCCGCCGTGTGCAAAAAAAAAAAGTTCAATCAATCAATCAAATTTGCAGATGACACCAAGCTGGCAGGAATAGCCAACGCTCCAGAAGACAGGCTTAGGATACAGGAGGATCTGGACAGACTTGAACACTGGGCGCTATCTAACAAAATGAAATTCAATCATGAAAAAAGCAAGGTTCTACATTTAGGCAAGAAAACCCAAATGTACAGGTATAATATAGGGGGTACCTTGCTCAATAGTAGTAACTGTGAGAGGGACCTCGGAGTCCTAGTGGACAATCACTTAAATATGAGCCAGCAGTGTGCTGCAGCTGCCAAAAAGGCCAACACAGTGCTGGGCTGCATTAACAGAGGGATAGAATCAAGATCATGTGAAGTGTTAATACCACTTTACAATGTCTTAGTAAGGCCACACTTGGAATACTGCATCCAGTTTTGGTCACCACGATGTAAAAAAGATGTTGAGACTCTAGAAAGAGTACAGAGAAGAGCAACAAAGATGATTAGGGGACTCGAGGCCAAAGCATATAAGGAAAGGCTGCTGGAATTGGGTATGTCTAGTTTAATGAAGAGAAGGACGAGGGGGGACATGATAGCAGTATTTCAGTATCTCAGGGGCTGCCACAAAGAAGAGGGAGTCAAGCTATTCCCCAATGCACCTGAAGGCAGGACTAGAAGCAACGGATGGAAACTAATCAAGGAGAGAAGCAACCTAGAACTAAGGAGAAACTTCCTGACAGTTAGAACAATTAACCAGTGGAACAACCTGCCTCCAGAAGCGGTGAATGCTCCAACACTGGAAGTTTTTAAGAAGAGACTGGACAGCCATTTGTCTGTAATGGTATAGGGTTTCCTGCCTGAGCAGGGGGTTGGACTAGATGACCTCCAGGGTCCCTTCCAACTTTATTATTATTATTATTATTATTATTATTATTATTATTATTATTATTATTATTATTATTATTATTATTATTATTATTATTATTATTATTATTATTATTATTATTATTAAACTTCTCGCGGGGAAAAAAACATCTCGCAAAGTTGGTATTGGTTGATTGAACTTTTTAGTCCCACCCAGTCTGCCGTTACCACCGCAGCCACGCTCACCCAATGGGCCACACCCACCCGGCACACGATGATACATAAGTGGGTTTTGGGTTGCAGTTTGGGCACTCAGTCTCTAAAAGCTTCGCCATTACTGGATTATAGCATGCCAGACACAGACAGACAGACAGACACACACACACACACAAATCCTCCACTGTCTCCCTGAATCTGCCCAAACTCATTGCCCACTGCATCAGTGACACCATCTAACCATCTCATCCTCTTCCATCTTTCCCAACATCAGGGGTCTTTTCCAATGAGTCCTCATTTGGTAGCCAAAGTATCTGAGCTTCATTTCCCCCCCTCAATCAATTGATTAATTCTTCTTATAGAACATGTATTTTAGTAACCTTCTCCAAACTAAAATTTGAAGTTATTCTGTCAGTATTCGACTTTCATAGTTGCACATAACCGCAAATGAAAAAGCATCACTACTGCTATTCTGATCTTTGATGTTACTGAAATCCTCTTAATTCTTCAGGATACTTCCCACTGCTTTCCTTCCAAGGAGGAACAAAACTATTTCCCTTTCTTGATATGAAGTTAAGAGACCAAACTTACATAATCTCTAGACTACACATTCTTTTTTTTTTTAATCAAATTTTTATTAATTTTTTAAATGAACAAATAGATACAATTATGGCATACATTAATAAAAAAAAATAAAAAACATAAAAACCTCATATTCCAAGACTACACATTCTTGTTTCAGAACTGTTGACAGAAATCCACTTTGCTTCCAACCAGCAAAGTCAATTGAGGAAGCCAGATTTGCTTAATAACCATGTGATTCACTTAACAACTCACATGATTTACTTAACAGCTGCAGTAGAACGGTTCTGAATTCAGGCCCAGTCATGTGATGACTTACCCAACAACCACATCATTTAGCAAATGCAGATCGGTCCCATAAGTCCAGAACTACCCGTACAGCTACTATTATTTTTCTAGGTTTAACCGGTATATTTGACACCAGTAACGTGTGATTTGTTTCACAATTTGTTCCTGGAAATATCTCGACTTCTTTCAGATTCTGGATATCAGCTTCATTCTTGGAACAGCTTCTTTCTAGCAGTATTGTTCGAAATGTTCTGGTCATAGGAGACACGCTCAAAGAGTTGGACCATTTTCCATTTTGAGGATTCTGAGCTCAAAGCAAAGCTCTTACATTTCAAGGCTTTGTTGCGAAGGAACACGGCTGGCCTGGAACACTTGATGGCATTGTGACTGGGCTTTTTTTGTTCCGAGCATGAACTAAAACATGTTTCCTGTTTGTTTGTACCTCTGCTTCAGAGAATAATTGCTTTTTCTGTCTGTCCCAGCCCAATCTTTGTTCTCAGAGCATGTGGGAGCACATTCTGCATGTTTGCCAGCCACGGCTAGCTTGCTATGTTAGCTAGTACAAATGTTACAGTCAGGTGGTGGGGACAGAAGGGATTTAAGACCTACATTTTGCCTTTTGTAGCTTGCTGCCTGGCTCTAGAAGGGCTGGATGCTTAGCAATTTGTTCTTACACTGTCTTGAACTAATTTAAGTCTAAATCTAACTAAGAGAAGGACTAAGGGTGACACGATAGCACTGTTCCATACTTGAGGGCCTGCCACAAAGAAGAGGGGAGTCAACTTATTCTCCAAAGCACCTGAAGGCAGGACAAGAAGCAAAGGATGGAAACTAATCAAGGAGAGAAGCAACCTGGAACTAAGGAGAAACTTCCTAAGAGTGAGAACAATTAATCAGTGGAACGGCTTCACCTTCAGAAGTTGTGTGTGCTCCAACCCTGGAGGTTTTAAAGAAGAGACAGCCATATGTCTGGAATGGTATACGGTCTCCTCCTTGAGCAGGGAGGTGGCCTAGAAGACCTCCAAGGTCCCTTCCAACTCTACCCTGTATCTGGTACCCTTTCTTGCTGCCCATAGCATCATCATCATCACCATCACAATAACAACAGTGATAATGATAGAGTTGGAAGAGACTTTGGAGGTGTTCTACTCCAATCCCCTGCTCAGTCAGGAAACCCTATACCATTTCAGACAAATGGCTGTCCAGTCTCTTCTTAAAAACATCCAGTGTTGGAGCATCCAGAACTTCTGGAGGCAGGTTGTTCCACAGTATTGGAACATTCCTCTTGGAATACTGTACATCTAGCAGACGGGTGTTTCATCTCCAGAAGTCTTAAGGCTGGAAGGGAAACAGTTCCTGGGAGGAAGCAAAGGAGGCCTGTCTATATCTCTTGCTTAAGAAAAGGGATTTTAACTGTTGGGAACCATGATGGGAGTTTAAAGAGTCATGCAAGAAGCTTGTATTGGCATCAGCATTGTGCGTGCTCATATTCCATTTGTTTGATTTGTGGCATTTAATACATAAATTGGCAGTAGCGTCCGCAGTCCAAAGAACCTTACAATAAATTAAACACGCATGGCAGTCTTCAGACTCCTTACTAAATTGCTTGGGGTCCACCACAGAGCTTGTAAGAGCTGGTCAAAACCTAAACAGAAGATCCCTGAGTTCTCACTTGTTCTTGTTGACTAAATTTAAATGGAGCATATAAATTCTGCTTTGTTGGTAAAACACATGGCCTTCACCTAATGGGTTGACTTTAAATCTCTAAACTTGGAAGTGAAGAAATACTTGGCATGGGAAGTGGGGGACCATTTCTCAACCTGAGCCACTTTTAAGATGTGTGAACTTCAACTCCCAGAAGTCCACAGCCAGCGTGCTTTAGGATGTTACTTGTTATTAATTTAATGAAACATTGACTAACGTTTTACGTAAGAATTGACAGTATTTCATTTCATTCAGTAGTTTTTTTTTAAATTGGCTTACCTAATCCTGATGTCGTGCAGGTATGAGGCGTTGGAATTGTACCCGTAGTTCAAGTGATATTAGTTCATAAACTTTTTAGTTCAATTTCAATAGAATTATTCGATGCACACTAGCTTTTCCCCCCCTTTTTTTCCTCTCTTCCTTGCAGATTTCCACAAGACAGCGCCCTATGTGGTCACCGGCAGCGTAGATCAAACAGTAAAAGTGTGGGAGTGCCGTTGATTGGATTTACATCTGACCCCTCCCCTCCCCTTCCTGTCCCTCTGGATGCACTCGGATACCATGGTTACCCATTGAGCTCTGTTTAAAATAAATATTGTCCTTTCATGTAAATTATTCTGGATGTAGATTGAGCTTATTAAATGTTACACACAAAGTATTCATGCATGGTGAATCCAAATTGTATACTGTAAATTTACATACGTTGTCTAGAAGTACCATAGGTTTAAGAATTTGGGCTGGCATTGGTCACATCAGACCTAAGAAGGCAGAAGCTGGTTGGTTGAATTAGGGGCACTTCAACTGGTGACAGCAAAATCATTCTGTACTGGATAAGCTGAATCCCCGACTCTACTGTCGGTGGTGCCTATTTACTAAGTGACTCATAACGGGGTTCTTTTTTGGGCCGGGGCGGGCGGGAGGGTTATTTCAGAAACACGTATCTCTGTAACATCACTTAAGTATGCTTAAGAAATCTAAAGATACTAGATTTAAAACAAAGCTGCAACTTAGAATCTTAAATGTAATTAATGGAAACAAATAAAATTTCTTGTTTTTTTCTCCCCCTGTCATGGTATTTGCCAAATCAATAGGGTATATTTCTGTTTTGGTTTCCTATCACGTTTAAACAAAAAGAAGAAGAAGGGGGAAAAAAGCAAAAAGTTATAGTATGTTCATACTACCAAGCTGCAAAATAGGAAGAGAAACCTTGGTATGATGTGTGTGTACTCCCCCCACCCCCCCCACCCCAAAATTTGGTTGTCGGACATCCTTGCGTTCTAACATTTGACGCTTCACGCAAAACCCGTTGTAGGAGGCTGGAAGTCTTGGTCTTCCTTCACTATCACTTGGAGCAGTTAAGAGGTGAATCTTCCCCCCCAGTTGACTCCCGAGGGTTCAGCCATGCTGTCTCTCGGTTGGTTTTGATTATGGTTTCAGGTTTGTGCAACACCAACAGTAGGGAAAAGCCATCACCTCTCTTCCCCTTCTTCCAAACCCCCCCCCCCCCAAGCTGCTGGATGTTTATTAAGTGGGACAGTTCTGCACTCCCTTCCTTTTCCAGTTAGTAACTCCTCAAAGCAAGCAGTCCCAGATTTCCGAATGTTTTGTGGAGAACGTAGCAAGCTCTTAAGAGTACTACAAAAATTCCTGTTACAGCAAATGAAGAAGAGTTATATGCTGATTGATACCTTGCAAGTTTCTAGGTCAGTGTTTCTCAACCTTAGCCATTTTAAGATGAGTGGACTTCAACTCCCAGAATTCCCAGTCATCTTAAAGCGACTAAGGTTGAGAAACACTGCTCTCGATCATTTCATAACCACGTTTTGTTCCTTAATGCCACTCCACGCACCCCTAAACCTATTCTTCTTAAGGAAATGCAGGCCGCAGTCCTATTTCAATATGGAAAATTCGAAGAAAAGTCCTAAATTGTCCCTAATGCCGATCGTCTCCTAGTAAATGTACTTACCCCATTTGTCAGCACCAAAAAATCTAATCTTAACTAATCAGGCATATCTTTTTCTACCCCCAAATCCACTTCAGATGAATGTAGCATGCTGCCAATCAGACCTATTTTAAGAGAAAAGGGTTATTTGCTTTTATTTTGTTCTATGACTTATTTAACAAACAAACAAAAAGCAAAAAGTCTCCTTGTAAACAACAAGTAAGAGAAACACATTTTGGGAGGATTGAAATGCATGCCAAGAGAAAGAAGATTCCATCACAAACATTGGTTCACCCCACCGATTTTTTTTTGTATGTATGTGTGTGTGTTGAGGGTATTTGGGTTTCTTATCCAGGAACTAGGAGACCAAAGGTAGTTTGAGGGTAGAGGCTGGATGTTATCCTGTCATTTTGTGGTCAGCAAGAACTTTCCGCTAGTAGACCTTGGATATTGGAGGTTTTCTACTTTAAAGCGATGATTTTGGGGGGTTTTTTTGAACGTGTAAACAATTCCTGCTAACAGCTGGAAAATATTTCTTGGCCAGATGTAGTGACTCTAATGTTTTTTTTTTCAAGTGGAAGTAAACATATTAGCATAATCAGTAAAACAAGGGTACCTTACTAATGGGAGCTTACCACTGTTGCTTTTTTCTACTGAAACAGCAAACAGCGATTGAGGCAAAATGTTTTTCTTCAATTAATTTGGGGAGAAAGGCACTTGCAAATTTGCCCCTTAATTAATAGTCCATCGTCAGCAAGCGTTCTCAGGGATGGTTGTGGGTTTAACTAGTTAACTAGCCCCGTTTTCAACACAAAACCAAATGGGAAAAAAATTCACTGTTGAAGCATTTGGTCATTCAAGCATGGGCAAAGTGGCTACAAAGCGCCAGATTTCTCTACGGACGGTTCTGTCTGTTGAGTTGCAGGCAGTTTTTCCTTGAACTATTCCAGAACTGCAAGAGCTGAGACTGTCCAAAAAATGTCCTAGATCCATCTTTTTTTTTTTTTTTTTTGGTTCTTTCACCTGAAAAAAGTACAAACTTTTTTTTCCCCTCCTTTGGTGATTGGAACACAACCCAAAAACTTAAGTCGGGGTGTCCAGCCTTGGCAACCTTTAAGATCTGTGGACTTCCAATTCCCAGAATTCTCTAGCCAACATATTTCTTGGCCAGATGGCTGGCTCGGGAAATCTGGGAGTTGAAGTCCACAGGTCTTAAAAGTTGCCAAGGTTGGACACCCCAACTCAAGTCTTGGAGCAATCTGCACTTTACACTTTTTTTTTTGTTTGAAAAGCCGTCCTACTTTTGTGTGTGGTGTGACCAATGATGTGCCCAGAGCACTAATAATGAAAAATTAAAAAAAAAAAACAACCCACAAAATACTAGTTGCTAGCAAGTTGTCAAGAGCTGTGGAGCACTGTAGTATTTTGAAAGCTTTGGCGATTGCTTCACTGCCCCTTACCCTGATCCCCGAAACCCCTTCCCAGGTCTGTTCTGTCTGCTGCTCTTTCTGTTTGCCTCTTACCTTTCTTTCTGTCAGTCGAAGAGTTGGTCAAATCATTCTTAAATGGCCTTTTCTCGTCGTCCCCCCCCTTTGCCTGTTCCCCTGACTCCACAACCCGATCCATTGAAAGCTATTTAAAATGATAATATTTTGCGCTGGGTTTCACTCACAGTTGTGGCTTGAAAATCCTGAAATGCAGTTTGGAATGTAAAATGGACCGAATTTGTGTGTGGAGAGAACGACTTCTCCATTTATGATTTCACAGTTATGTATTTTTAAAAAATGCCCAAGGTACTAGCTACTACAAATCTCCATTGATGATGGTATATAAAGTTAGCAAAAGTGATCGGGGAGGAAATAGGATAAAGCTGATAAATGTGGAACTGGATTTCGCAAGTCACAGCTGGATATTAAGTCGGTTCCCCTTCCTTTTTTTTTTTTTTCCTTCCTTCTCTGTCCTTGTAAATTGCTTTCTTGTCCTAAGCACATCTTTTTGAATTTTTCCAAAGTTTTTTTCTGGAAGTAATTAGCAAAAATTGTCCATGTTTTAGAAGTTTGATCCTGACACTGACAAGAAGACACGAGTCTTTTTTTTTTTTTTTTTTAAATCCAGTAAGAGCGATATAGAAATTGCTATTGGAGAACGTTTTTCCTCACCCCCAGAATGTAGGAGTTAACTGAAGATATTGACACGATTAAAATTAAAAACAAAAATCAGTAAAGGAATGTATATAATACTGCTCTGTGTTTTACAGTAAGATTTGTTGCTCTCAGACTGTGTAAAACAAAATTTATTCATGTTTTCTGCATATTAAAACAAAAATCTTATTGTACCAATTGGTAAACTATTAAATGAATATAAAACTAAACGTGTTTCTCTTTTGTTTAGGTGCAGAAAAAAAATGGATGATTTTACGGCTTGCCGTCCGGGCTTGCCGTAAGGGGAAAAGCAGATGTAAAATGCTCTCAAGCTTCATTGTAGAGGACAATATTGATCTGAGCTGTAAAGCTGAGTGGTTGGTTAATGGAGGGGAGATAATGACAAGGCTCGGGTCAGGCAGCTGATGAGTTTGGGCGGCACCCATTTCCTTGCCGTCAGAAAATGAGCTCCTCTTCACTCACTGCTGTCGTTTTTCTTGACACTGCCCTCCCAGGAAGGCCAGAATTGAGGGGATCCAGAAGGCCACCTTTGGTATCAGGCATCAACATTGGCTCCCTCTTTAGTGGGGTAAATGAGCCCATGTGCGTCTTCCCTCTCCGGGCTGCTGAAGTTTGATTCTTTTGCACAAAAAGAATGGAAGTAGCACATGAGGCCTAGGCCAGGGGTAGGCAACCGTGGCTCTTTTATGACTCGTGGACTTCAACTCCCAGAATTCCTGAGCCAGCCATGCTGAGGAGAAATGGAGAGGTTTCCATGCTGAGCCATGCTAGCTCAGGAATTCTGGGAGTTGAAGTCCACGAGTCATAAAAGAGCCAAAGTTGCCTACCCCTGGCCTAGGCGAAGGTGATAGTGGTGATCGTCGTCATCATTATCCCACCGTTATATACTGATCCCTGCCTTAGCAGCATGGTGGCCTAGTGGTGAAGACGCTGCCCTCCCACTCGGAAGGTTGAGAGTTCAGTCCTAGGCAGTGATTGGTGTTTCTCTTACCAGGGTGCAAAGAAAATATCTGCTGTGAACTCCGTGTAGGTGTTAGGAAGGGCATCTGGCCAGTAAACGCTCAGCTCCACTCAGTCGCCCGACTCCACCCCAAAGCAAGGGATTATAGGGTCATTTTAAAAAAATGATTCTGCCTCCTATTTTCCTTACAACAGCCCCCCTATTAGATGGGTTGGGCTGGAAGAGAGGGACCCAATCAGCTTTCATGCCTGAGAGAGAACTACAAGTCACAGTCTCCCAATTCATAGCTCAGCACCTTCGCCACTATGCTAAACTGCCTTTGAAATATGCACAAACTGCCCCTTAAGCCCCCAGAAATGCTAAGAACTTTACAGCTAGCCCTTGCTTGTTTTACAAGCACAGTTATGACACTATAGGACAGGTGCTCTATAGCTTGTAAAGCCCCCCTCCAGCTGTGGTAAATGAGATAACCCAGGACCATATATCTGCATTTCAGACAGTCACGTGTCTGTGTTTCAGGTGGGCCAGTTTTACAACCGGTTGAGGCGTTCTGTTAATTGGTCATGGCTTATTGCGATCCTCTGGCTGCAATTTGCAATGATTTTTGCCAGTTTCTGGCAAAAAAAAAAAAGCCAATTCAAATGAATTGATTAGCTTAAGGAAAAAGGCCAGAAAATTACTTCCAATCACATAGGAGCTTCAGATTATGACCATAATGACTTACAGTCATAATTCCAGGCTCAATTGTAGCCATACGTTGAGGACTACCTGTAAATCATAGCTGTGATGTCACTGGATATATTCCCTGTAGCAGAAATTGAAGGGGCATAATGGATTTAACTTGCTGGGCCAAGAACATTTCAACCCTTGTGGTTAGGGAAATATAGGGTGGAGTGCAAGCTTCTTTGCCACTTAACACAGTGTTGTTGTTTTTTTTACTTACTTCAAGTTTACACTCCGCTATGGAAGTTACCTGGATGATTTTGGCTTAGTCACTGTCCCCGCACAAGAGATAGCATGGTTGTAGGGGTGAATAGGGAAGGCAGGGTTATCTATGGTGCCTTATGTCCTTGGGCAAAAAGCCACATTAGTAATCTTATCAATTATAAATGGGCTTTTCCCTAGTAAGAGTTGCTCGCCCCGAAGGGTTCCACTACCACTAGATTAGCGTCAGTTCTGCAAAGAGAGGTCTGCGTTTGTGTCTTAATGATTGCAGCAGTGCGTGAATGACTATAGCAGGACCAGGTTCCACCCTGCAGCCGAGAAAGCAACATAAATGGGAAAGGGGCTCAGAACGTCTCCCTGGAGGTTGAGCAGTAGATTTGGGGTTCATCAGGCTTTTCCTTGCACAATTTTTCATTGCAAGGAGGAACCCCAAATCTGAGATCCTTTAAATTTCGAAAGGAAACTGAAGTCAGCCACTTGGCCAGCGCTGAGATGTAATAGAATCCACTTGAGAGAATGAGAGAAAGATTCTTGCTAAGGGAAATGTATGGGCGTTGTATAGGAGAGAGATTGACTAGCACAGCGGTTCTCAACCTATGGGTTGCGACCCCATTTGGGGTCGATCGACCATTTCACGGAGGTCGCCAAGCAAGGCTGTCCGCCATTTTTCCCCCCTTTTCCGGCGGGTGCCTTACCTCCCTTGGGCTGGGCCAGCTGGTGGTCGGCCTGCTCCGTCTCTGCCGTTTGCCAGCTACGCCTCGGCTGGCGCAGGGGGCGGAACCACGCATGCGTGGCTCTCCCGGGCAGGGAAAGTCCTCGACTTACGACCGGTTGGGTAGTCCTCGACTTACGACTGGTTTAGTCCTCGACTTACGACCAGTCTAGTCCTCGACTTACAACCGGTTGGGGGTCGCGGCATTAAAAAGGTTGAGAACCACTGGACTAGCAGTTGCCTTCAGGCCTTGATTATTTGTGGTCAAGTTGTCAGGCTTACATTACAGTAAGTTACATTACAACACAAACCACAAGAAGACATGTATGATAAAATGACAACCTGTATTCAGAAATTAAAAGGAAAATGACTATATACTCCATAATACCAGATAAACAACTACCTAATAAAATGGTTACAAGTGACACACTGTCCAAAGGTCCTCCAAGAGAGATCTTCTGGAATCTGGAAGGATATCCCCAAGGGGACCAGTCTGGTGGCCAGAAGGAAGCAATTTTAGAGCAACTATGGAAACCAGAAACAGAAAAATAGTTGTAGATTCAGTGTTAGTCATCTGGTAAAATTAGAGAATCGGACACAGCTTCTGGGAGGAATTCCTTGGACAAAGCTGGAGGAAGCAGATGGGTTTTTTAAGAGAAAACTAACACCTTGAATTGCATCCAGAAAGTTTAATGAGAATCAGTACATCCTGCAGGACCGATGCAATAACTGAAGTAGGTAGCGCCAGTCAGTATGGGTGGCAGCCTTTCGGATCAGTTGTAAGGTCCAAGTGAATTTCAAAAGCAGCCCCATGGAAATCCTATGCCAGAATTCTGTGTGTTGATAAAAGGTAGTCTTTTGCTATATAGGAAGGGTTGCAATTGGTGTACCTGTTGAAGCTGGGCAAAAGTGCTTTTGGCCATGATTTTACACTGTCCATCCAGGAGCAGCAGAGAGACCGAGAGACCTTAGTGTTGCATACCTGCTCCCCTTAGGGCAGGGGTGTCAAACTCACATTGAGGGCCGCATCAGCATTGCAGTTGCCCTAGGGGGGCCGGGTGCATGTGGCCAGGGTGGGTGTGGCCTACTGGGTGGGTGTGGATGGAGTGGGTGTGGCCTACTGGGTGGGCATGGCCAGCTCTACATCGTTCGCGTCAAGGGTGCCTGTGGGGTCCTGGGCAGGAGTGGGACAGATCTGAGGGTCTCTGGCAGAAGGGGGTGGGACCGGGGCAAGCACCAAGGCATAGTTCATTTCTTCATTCCTCATAAAGGGTGACACCTCCCCAGCATGCACCCAGGGGGCGGGTCCGACGCAGCAGGGGCTGTTTCCTCGCTGTTTCTAGCCGGCCTTGTGGAGCTAAGACTGAATGTGTTTCAGCATAGATAGCCACCACAAAATTGTACATTGGCTTCTGGACGGCCAAGGCAGCGGGGACCGTTCCCTCACTGTTTCCAGGATGGCTTCGCGGGCCACATAAAACCACTTCGTGGGCTGCATCCGGCCCCCCGGGCCTTGTGTTTGACATGTCTGCCTTAGGGGCAATGCCAACTCAATCAATGGGTCCTGCCTCGCAGATATCCCATGCCAGTAAATCTTAAGTGAACCAGAGCAGCAAGCCAGATGCAATGCGGATTACGATACAATCATGGAGAATGAGGATTTACCTGCCCATGGTTGCTAGACAGAACAATTAATCAGTGGAATGGCTTGCCTTCAGAAGTGGGTGCTCCACCGCTGAAGGTTTTTAAGAAGAGATTGGACAACCATTTCTCCAGATTGGACTAGAAGATCTGCAAGGTCCCTTTGAACTCTGTTATTCATATTCTAATATGGATGTTATGAACTCCATGGTTTTCCAATATATGATCCCAACACATGGGAGTTAAGCCACTCAATACCAGAAGGCATGCGACTCTCAACACAAGTCTGCACATCAGATTTAAGTTGGGCAAATCCATGTGTTAACCACTACCACACATGGCTACAAGGGTTTGTTCCAGGGCTTAGATCACTTGCGGCTTGATGAATCTGCTAGACAGGGAAGAGCATGTTGGATGAATTGCAGACACACATTATCTGGATGTGAAACAGATTTCCGAGCCTGCGAGGTTAATGGTTAGCAGGAATAAATGGAATTCATTTTAAATCCTAGTGGAAAGCCCCCGAGCTGCGATTTGACCTAAATTAAACTAGCCCCAATGAATTATGGTGTTAATTGGAGCAGACACCATTTAATTAACCTAATTAGTATCGATTCTCCCATATAGTCTCTTCCAATAAATGGGTTTTTCTTAGACACACTTTCTTTGCCTTAATTTTCCACATCAGGAAATAGTAACTTTTGATTACCACCAGTTTTATAAATAAGGTAACACTCAATTTGGAATAATCGTTATTTTTGAACAAACCACTAGGCTGCTCAGTGTAGAAAGCATGGTGTATATGTATCTCCCAAGTTGTTGGCTTCCCCCCCCCCCCCTCACTAGGAATAAGCAAATAACACACAGGAGCGACTGGTTCTTAAAGGTTGTCCTCAGTTTACAGCTGGTCAGTTAGCAACTATTTGAAATTACAACCAACTAGAAAAATAGGACTTACAAACTAGATTCAAAGTTTTGACGTTTGGCCCACTCTGAGCACTTAGCAACACAGCCAGATTACAGCCATTTGTAGCATCCTCACTTCACACGTTTGCATTTTATGAAGGTTATTTCTGTTTTTTGGTGTGCCCATAACAAAGCATTGGTTTTCTCAAAAAAGGTAAAATTAGATCGGTCATGGGACTGACCTGTTTTTATGACAATAACCGCAATGGGCAGGCTCCATTATGGTCATATGTTGACTACCTATACTAGTGCAACAGAATCATTTAAACACCTAAATTCTTCAAGAGACTTTTCATCTTATAAAATGGTCTTTCTACAAATGTTCTACTATTGCAATGGTTCTCAACCTTTTTAATGCCGTGACCCCAACCGGTCGTAAGTCGAGGACTAAACCGGTCGTAAGTCGAGGATTAAACTGGCTGTAAGTCGAGGACTAAACCGGTCGTAAGTCGAGGACTACCCAATCTGTCGTAAGTAGAGGACTTTCCCTGCCCGGGAGCACCGCGCATGCGTGGTTCCACCCCCTGCGCCGGCCGAGGTGTAGCTGGCAAGCGGCAGAGACGGACCAGGCCGACCACCAGCTGGCCCAGCCCAAGGGAGGCAAGGCACCCGCCGGAAAAGGGGAAAAAATGGCGGACAAAAAAAATGGCGGACAACCTTGCTTGGCGACCCCCGTGAAATGGTCGATCGACCCCAAATGGGGTCCCGACCCACAGGTTGAGAACCACTGTACTATTGCATATGAAAATACGTATGTCCCAGATCCAATGATCTGATGTAGACACTTCTAGCTGTTAACTGCCTATCGGAAAAGATTGATTGTAATCAAAGAAATAAAATGGTACAACAACTGCTTTCCTAGTGAAGGCAAATTTGATAAGATTTGATCACTTGAAATCCTATGGGAGGAATGTAAACTTCAAACTCATGATTGGCACCTAATGGAACTTTCAAATGGTATCAAATACTTTATACCTCTGCTCTGGAAGAAAAAAACAAATACCACGTTATTAGCCAGGTTGCAACTGTAGGGAAAGTAAAAGCAGCCAACACGGTGGACAATATTGTTAGAAAGGCCTCCCCCAGGACCCCAATATGAAAGATGAATGTAAATGTTCTCAAAGATCAATCAAGTGTGCACTTTACCCCTTCAATCAAATTATGACAATTCTTCCCAGAAGTTTGGGTCCTGCCATCTTTCTATAGCATGCCTGGCTGAGGAATTCTGGGAGTTGAAGTCCACAAGGGCCCATAAAAGGGCCAATTTTGAAGACCCGTTCTATAGCATCCAACATCATTTGTTATTCTCTCACAAGACCATCACAAACCCACAGATGTGAAATGGGCAGATCTCAGACTATTTTATTATTATCAAATGTATTTGCCACCAATCTCGCAGTTTGAAGCAACTCTTGAGCAGACTACTTCAGCACCTTCCAGACTATAGGATGCATGTAGGCAGGAGAGCCAAATTCCCTCCCACTCAGCAAATAAAATTGGAAAATGAGGTGCATGACAGGTGCAAGACAAGTTTGACCATCTCTCTACTACCTTTTAGTTCATTTCAGAAAACCCCGAAAATTTAACTTGCCTCCACATAGCAAAGTGGATCCTGCTTTAAGCAGAATGGACAAGTGAGGGTTACAGGTAGTGCTTGACTTGCAACAGTTTAATGACTTTTCGAAGTCACAGTGGCACTGGAAAAAGTGACTTATGACCATTTTTCACACAATTGTTAGTCATCTCATCAAAATTCACATGCTTGGCAACTAATTCATATTTATGACGGCTGCAGTGTCTAGGGTCGCCTTTTGCAACCTTCGGACAAGCAAAGTCAATGGAGAAGCCAGATTCATTTAATCGTGTTACTAACTTACTACAGTGATTCACTTAACAACTGTGGCAAGAAAGGTTGTCAAATGGGGCAAAGTACACTTAACTGTCTCACTTAGCAACAAATGTTGGGAACAATAGTGGTCATAAGTTGAGGACTAGCTGTATTGCAAAGGTCGCTAGAAATTTAACTACAGCAGTATTCTCAACCTTGGCCACTTGAAGACATACGGACTTCGTTTCAACAGAATTCTGGGAGTTGAAGTCCACACATCCTCAAGTGCCACAGTTAAGAGGTGCTGGATTATGCCATCATCTAAACACTGTTCTCATTGGACTCTGGAGCAGAGGTGAGTTTTGTGGCCTAATAGGTCAACAAGATACCTGTGGAGTTTGACAACTCTAAAGAGCAACATTTTACCTGTCCACAAGCATTTGTAGTGTGGGCAAAGATGGATGCTGCTCCCTGGCAGAAGTGTCCCATTTTTTTCTGTTCCCCTAGAAAAACAAAAGGACCCACAGTGGGGAGAGGTCAGTTTCCAGCGCTGGAGGTTGCTCTGTGGGCCCCAAGGCAAACGTGTCAATCCTGCATTTCTTTATTTCTTGACCTGAGGGCAGGACAAGAGGCAATGGATAGAAACTAATCAAGGAGAGAAGCAACCTAAAACTAAGAAATTTCCTGACAGAACAATTAGTCAGTGGAACCACTTGCCTCCAGAAGTTCTGTGTGCTCCAACACTGGAAGTTTTAAAGAAGAGATTGGGCAACCATTTGTCTGAAGAGGTATAGGGTTTCCTGTCTAAGCAGGGGGTTGGATGAGAAAACCTCCACGGTCTATTCTATTCTATTCCTAATATCTATTCTATTCTATTCTATTCCTAATATCAATTCTATTCTATTCCTAATATCTATTCTATTCTATTCTATTCCTAATATCTATTCTATTCTATTCCTAATATCTATTCTATTCTATTCTATTCTATTCTATTCTATTCTATTCTATTCTATTCTATTCTATTATTCTATTCTATTCGGTGTAAATATGTGGCTTTGCACAGAAAGAAAGCAGAAAGAGGAGAAACAAAAGCAGATGCAGAATTAGGTTCATGATTCTTCGTTTTTAATACATTCACAGATAAACCTTAGAAATAAAAAGAGACATTGATTTGATTCTACTGCTGGGGCAGCTTTTTTTTCCACGGATGGCAATCTTGGTTGCAAGTGTCAACTGTTTCTCTGCCACCCACTTCCCAATCCCTACCTCTGTTCCATGGATGCTCTGGCAAGTGGGCTTCCTTTTGTGCAAATTGCCCCCCTCCCTGGATTGGGAGAGGGAAGAGCACTGAGGCACTGAGAATTATCCAAGAGGCAGGTGATGTGTGACAGTGCGGTAACGGAGAAGTGACAAGATTTCAGGACTGATACAAGACGATCAGCCCTTCCCAGGCCCTGGAACTCAGTAGCAGTCAGTGGAAGTCAGTGGAACTCTCATTCCCATCACTCTGGGCCCCACATATAACCATTCACTTGCAAATGTTTGGGAGGGGGAAGAGGGAGGGAAGGAGACACCTTTGATCAACCAGTTATCGAAAGTGGCTTTTAATTTTCCAGTTCCTGTACTTTCTTTGGGACGTTTCATCTTATTCCATCTTGTGTGTACCAGAAGGAATTTATTTAGGCACTCTTTTTCCTAGGAAGTGACCAGTTGCAAAAAAAAATCAAAATAAAATATTCCCCGTTTTTTGCCCTCCCCTGAAATGAAGCTAAACGTGGCACCTGAATGGAACACAGTGGCTTTTCTCCTAAATGTGGCGGGGGGGGGGGGGGGGGGGGGG
>NW_015388348.1:146989-152684 GCF_001527695.2 Protobothrops mucrosquamatus | reverse complement strand
AAGAAGGAGGGGAAGAAAAAAAAATACACTTTAAAATCCATAGTGGTGGGGTGGTGGCCAAAAAAAAAAAGTCATTTTGCAAAGTTAAACGTCTTTTTTTTTTAAAGTCAACGTAAAAATGACCTGAGAAATATTATATTATCCCTCACTTGGAATTAAATCTCTTATGTACACAGTAGAAATGGATGGATGATACACACGCACACGCACGCACGCACACACATACACGCAACGTACATCCCCTGCCCCTCTTCTACCTCTCCCCACCTCAATGCGGCATCCTTGGTCTATGTCTACTTGGGCCGTTTTGGGCACAGACCTTTGCTGTTCCACTCCACCCGAGATGCCAGTTGGCGGTACTTTAGACAGGCAGACTCCACTTCTCAAAATTTTGTTCTTTTGCATTGTAAAATTCATTGTACCAGTGCAAATCAAACACAAACAAAACAAAACGAAACCCTCCCCAGAAACAAACAACATTGCCAAAGTTGTCCCAGAGTGAGGCTGAGCCACCCGGGGCAAATTCTTGTTGTGAGGACCAGTGAACTAAAAAGCTCTTTAAAGCTCTAAGGGGTGTTTGGACGGACGGGCTGGCCTCGGTCTTCCTCTTTGGGGTTTTTCTCTTCCGCCTCGGGCTGATCACTGCTCCGGAAAGATTCTTGCAACTGCTGCCTTCTCTGAACCTCGGCCTTAAGGCTCTCTAAATCTTTTTGGCTGTGGAAAGAGGAGAAATAAGGAATTATTTCGTTCCGTGGGAAACCCCGTTCAGGGGCGATAGCAGAAGGAAGGCGGATACTTTTCGATTTGGTGGACTAAAGGGAAGCTGGGCTGCCTTCTTTCCTTAAAGCAGTGGTGGTGAACCTATGGCACGGGTGCCAGAGGCGGCACTCAGAGCCCTCTCTGTGGGCACGCGCGCCGTCGTCCCAGTCCTAGGCCTTCAGCTGGGTTTTATAAACCTTTTCGCTTTAGGCCTCCGCCGCCGTGTACAAAAAAAAAGGTTCAATCAATCAGTCAATTTCAACTTCTCGCGGGGAAAAAAAAAGATCTTGCAAAGTTGGAATTGATTGATTGAACTTTTTAATCCCACCCAGTCTGCTGTTACCACCGCAGTCACGCCCACCCAATGGGTCACACCCACCCGGCACCCGACGATGCATAAATGGGTTTTGGGTTGTAATTTGGGCACTCGGTCTCTAAAAGGTTCGCCATCACTGCCTTAAAGCAAGAATCGGAGGGGACATTTTGGAGCAGGAAGACCATCAACTTGAAATACAGAAGGTTCCCGGGGGCCAATTGGGGCCCTGTTAAGACCGGGCCTAAGCTGCCATATCTAAAGAGGAAGGAAACCCGCAAACAGGGTGGGCAAAAGCCAGGAAAAGTAGGCAAAGTAGGTAAGAAAGAAACAAAGGAGAAAAAAAAATCTGAAACCAGAAAAAAAAGAAGCTGGGTCTGAGCACATGGGAACCCCCTCCCCAAATCCCATCAACAGCTAGCAGATGTGTAAATCAACAAGGCAAAAGAGTAGCTATCACTCTTGTGAATCAACAAAGGAAGGACTTGGGAGGATAAAAGGGGGTCCTGAAGTCCATCCACTCTTTGAGTCGTCTTTGGATCCAGACATGGCAGCTTCCTTCTCTCTGGCTAGTGCCTCCCAGCCTAGTTGAGGACGTGGGTAAGTGTGGAGAGCGTGTGAGTGAATGACCATAAGCCAAACCTGGGATGCTAACAGATGCTATGCTAAGATGGGAAGTCAATAAATTTTAATAAATAAATAAATAAATAAAATAAAATAAAATAAAATAAAAAGCTCCTGCTCAAAGAAATGAGTGATGGGCTTCTCCAGAGTGTTGGGCTAGGTGGATTGATAAACCTGATAGGTTGAGAACCTATCTATCTATCTATCTATCTATCTATCTATCTATCTATCTATCTATCTATCTATCTATCATCTATCTATCTATCTATCTATCTATCTATCTATCTATCTATCTATCTATCTATCTATCTATCTATCTATCTATCTACCTACCTACCTACCTACCTACCTACCTACCTACCTACCTACCTACCCAATCCATCGCATCGCATCCCATCCCATCTAATATCTCTTTATATATGCCATCAATCTCATTGACAAGTGACTCTGGGCAATTTACATCGTAAAAATAGCAATATAAAATATTAAAATGTCCAAACGTGAAAAAACAAAGAGCATTAAAAGTTAGCAAAACCTGGGTAAAATAGGAACCAGTACATAAATGGGGTGGAGATATGATCTTCTTCCCAATCTACCGGTATTCATCGTGTGTGTGTGTGTATGTGTGTGTGTGTGTGTGTTAAAACTCATGAAAATGTTAATTATGCTGGCAAATCAATCTCTAGCACCAGAATTTTGTGCCAATGAGTTATGTGTAGTAAAAAAAAAATTGCCCCAGATAATACTTTTATTTTAATTGATAAATTCAACAGCATCCTGGGAGCAGTCTACTGTGGTTTACAAGTTATGAACAAAGGATGAAAAGAGACACAGGACAAAGGATTTTTTTTGGAGGAGAAGCTGAAAAAGCAGGTGGAAAACTTTTAAACAAAATTCGAGCAGTAAAAACATGTCAGGCCCTGAAGACCTGTGCAAAAAACCACATCAGACTGATTTCTCCCTGTCCCTGACTTCCACCCCTTACATGCAGTTTGCAAACTTTCTTGGAAGGTTCCCGAAAGCGCCTGCTGTGTGGCCTGCAGTGAAGCAACGGGAGCATCCGGGCTCTTTACCTGAGTGGAATGAAGAGGATTCCGTTGATAATATTCAGCTGCTCTAAGACGCTGGCCATGCTGGGAGCTGTGAACTAGGAGGTGAACAAGCCAGGTTTAGTGCCACCACATTAAGAAAGAAAACAACCAAAATCACAGTTCCTCCTTGACCTATGACCACAACTGGCTGCAGAATTTCAACTGCTAAACAAGGCGGTTAAGTGACTCGTACCCCATTTTATGACCTTTTTTTTGGCCACGGTTGTTAAGCAAATCACTTAAGTAAGTCACATGGTCGTTGTTAAGCCAATCCAGCTTCCCCTACTGATTTTGCTTGTCAGACGTCAGCTGGGAAGGTCACGAAAGGCGATCACGTGACCCTGGGATGCTGCAACTACATGCCAACATTGGCCCAAGTGCCCAAATTTTGATCACGAGGACGCTGCAAGCATTGTAAATGTGATGGTTGATTGGTCACACGCCACTTTTTTTCACTGCTGTTGTTAACTTTTGAACGGTCACTAAATGAATGATTATTAAATCAAGGACTATCTGTACTCCAATAGTAAGTCAAGAAATTGGCTTCTTTTTAAGTTCCTTTGAGTTTTGAAAAAACTCTGTGATTCTCAACAGAGAATAAGCCTGGATTCAATTCTTTTAGCCAGGGATTAACGATCTGCCCAAATGTGCAATGAGAATGGAATCTTTAAAGGCTGTTGCTTCTTCCAGGTGCCTAAATTAAGTTGTGCTTTGAAGTGGAGGAACAGGAAGAAGAAGAGCAGGGCAATAGTAAGCAGGCTGAATGGATGATAGGCTAGGGCAGTGGTTCTCAACCTTTTTAATGCTGTGACCCCAACCGGTCGTAAGTCGAGGACTAAACCGGTCGTAAGTCGAGGACTAAACCGGTCATAAGTCGAGGACTACCCAACCGGTCGTAAGTCGAGGACTTTCCCTGCCCGGGAGCGCCACACATGCGTGGTTCCGCCCCCTGCGCCGGCCGAGGCGTAGCTGGCAAGCGGCAGAGACGGAGCAGGCCGACCACCAGCTGGCCCAGCCCAAGGGAGGTAAGGCACCCGCTGGAAAAGGGGAAAAAAATGGTGGACGAAAAAAATGGACAAAAAAAATGGCGGACAGCCTTGCTTGACGACCCCCATGAAATGGTCAATCGACCCCAAATGGGGTCCCGACCCACAGGTTGAGAACCACTGGGCTAGGCAGTAGTGGCGAACCTATGGCATGCATGCCAGAGGCAGAGCCCTCTCTGTGGGCACGTGTGCCATGCCCCGGAGATGGCAACCGTCCCTCTTCAATCAGCCGCCTGAGGTCCCATGTGGCCGGATGCATCCCAGCACAGGTGGTTTTCCTCCCCCCTGTCCCATCCCTCCTGGCCTCGCATGCTCTCCTTTTCCTGGGCACGACCCACTGCATCACCTCCTGAGCTGTCGGCCGGCCGTCCATCCAGCTCAGAGGCGGCTTCTCTGAACTGCTGGCGGCAGGCTGTGGAGCCCCAGTGTGTGCTGGTCGAAGGGCCAGCAGGCTGTGGCTGCTGACGGACACTGTCGCTCCCATGTGCTCGCTGGCCTCTGTGTACGGGAGCCGATGGTATCAGGCAGCAGCCGCCCTGGCCCCTGCCTTGCCTTGCCCTGCGACAATGGCACTGCTGCCCTGCCTCGGCTTGCCTCACCTCACCCCGCAGGACGAGCCTCCTGCCCACCGTTCCACCTGCCAGAGACCCCCTGGATCTCCCCCAACCCTGCCCAGCCCTCACAGGCGTCCCTCCCCACGAGCAACATTAAGGTGACCATGCCCACCTTGGCCACACCCACCCAGTGGGCCACGCCCACCTGGCATCCAGCAATAAATAAGTGGGTTTTGGGTTGTAGTTTGGGCACTCGGTCTCTAAAAGGTTCGCCATCACTGGGCTAGGGAATCCTACTGAATGGATGATGGACTAGGGAGACAACCAGACTTTCTGGCATGACTGCACTCCTATCCGTCTTTTCCTAAACCTTGGATTTCAGTAGCTGATGGCTGCTGCCGCCGCTTTTTCCTTCCACTCTTCCTCCATTTGGTATTAGATGAACCTCCCCAGCCATTTTTGTCTCCTCCAATACTTTGTAAATGCACAAAGGCATGAACAAATGTCTATGGAGAGTCCCAATCATGTAGGTCAGGGGTAGTCAACCTTGGCTCTTTTATGACTCGTGGACTTCAACTCCCAGAATTCCTGAGCCAGCTAAGCTGGCTCAGGAATTCTGGGAATTGAAGTCCACGAGTCATAAAAGAGCCAAGGTTGACTACCCCTGATGTAGGTCATGGTTGTCCCAAACTTGCTTTTTCCAAAAGGCAACTGGACTTTCTTTTTTTCTTTGAAAAATTTAGTTTCTCATCCAAGAAGCTTCTTCAGTTCTAACTCAGAACCAAGGAAGTCCAGTTGCCTTTTGAAAAGCACCTTTGGGACAAAAGCATAAACAGAGTTTGTTTTGGGGAAGGGAGCTATGTTCAAATCCCTGCTCAGCCAACCAATCAAACATCTTCAACGGAAAGACAGAGATTCTTCCCGTCCTCAAAGGAGATGAAGTGTGCATGGTGGTGATGTTCCTGCAGGGGCAGGGCAAAAACTTTGGAGCCCATTTTTTTTTCCAGTTGTCAATAATTAAGAAATGCCTCACATATCTCTTAATTTTTATTTAATTCTCCCCCCCCAAACAAGTCAAAGTGATGCCACTGAAAAATAACACTCTGTCCCCAAATTTGATTTTGCAGGATCGAGGGATTCTAGGGACCAGATATGATCGGGCAACATCTTGAAGCACCATGTGACCTGGGCAAGACCAATCAAGAAGGAGCTGCAACCAGCATGGACTCTTCCAGATTTTTTTTAAAAAAGCCCTCTTTTACAGCGGTGCAGAATAAACTGGACAAGCCCATTGAAGTACATTGCACA
>NW_015388348.1:121989-141989 GCF_001527695.2 Protobothrops mucrosquamatus | reverse complement strand
AAATCGAGGACTACCTGCATGCGTGCCTTGCCTAGGCTTAACCTTAACCTTGCCCTATTGCAGTTCAGAGTGTTAACACCAGAGCATTTGGCTGATATGTACTTCAGTGCACTGTGTGAGCCTGGAGTGATGTAAGAATCCAGCCTGGATTAGAATAGAATAGAGCTGGAAGGGACCTTGGAGGTCTTCTAGTCCAGCCCCTTGCTCAAGCAGCAGACCCCGTACCATTTCAGACAAGCGGCTGTCCAGTCTTTTCTTAAAAATCTTCAGTGATGAAGCACCCACAACTTCTGGAGGCAAGGTGTTCCACTGGTTAATTGTCCTCACTGTCAGGAAGTTTCTCCTTAATTCCAGGTTGCTTCTCTCTTTGGTCAGTTTCCATCCGTTGTTTCTTGTGTCCTGCCCTCTGGTGCTTTGTGGTAGCCCCTCAAATACTGGAACACTGCTATCATGTCACCCCTAATCCTTCTTTTCTTTAGACTAACTAAACCCAAATCCTGCAACCGTTCTTCATATGTTTTACCCCCCAGGCCTTTGATCATCTTAGTAGCTAAGCCATAAATGGTTTATGCATTGAGGCATAGTTTGAAAACTGCACACATCCATTGTATTGATTGACCTGGATTGAAGCTTTGGCAAACCATGTGACTTTATTCCATTTGTTTACCTCCACAAGGAGGTGTGCAAACTTTTGAGCGAGCTACAGGGTGCATTCAAAAAATAATGGGTACAGAAGTAAAAAAAACCCACCCTTTTGTTTAATTTCATTTATCTTTCAACACTTAAATTAAAATCTAATTAATATGACTTCTTTCCAGTTATTTAGTTAATGGTCTCCCCCTTCCACTGCATCAAAAACTACAATGGGCTTTGCTACGACATTAGTTGTAGTAAATGTAATGTCATTGTAATGTATTAATCCGTATTCAACTAGGGGGGATAATACATGTGTATATGTGGGTCTTTTTTGTGACGCACCCTTTTCTTTTTTAATGTTTTGATTGTTTTGGGGGGGGATTTTTGGGGGGGAGTTTTGTATTTAACTTTGTCTTGAATAAAATAAAAATGTATGATAAAAAAACTACAATATGCAAACAATATTTAAAATCTTTGGACTCTCGACAGTCCGCTAGTCCTTTTTTACAGGCTGCATGTTGTTAGCATATTGTAGTTGTTGTTGTTTTTTTTAAAAAAAAAACATGTATAGTAATGGATTGATAGGTCTGGCACTCTGATTAAGACAAAGAGTGACATGAACCACTGAACTGAATCAGGATAACACCACTCGCCCCAAGGGGATTGTAAGCAGCTTCAAGGGAATTACAATTTTTATTTTCCAAAACAGGTCAGGCAAAACAGAAAGCTAAGAATGAAGCACGCTTTGAAGAGATGGCTAAACTTGGGGCTTTATTTACCTCACAAAACCCTCCAGCGATCCCCAGTGGATAATTTCCTACCCACTGGGTGCAAACCATCCTCTTTGACTCTGAGAATCTGCAGAAGAGCTTTTCATAGTAAAGTGCAGTATTTTTATCCCTTTAAATGTCTAGTTTTTCCAAAATGGATTTGTTTTTAGTGAGAAGAGCAAAACTAAGGACGACCAATCTATTGCTAAAAAAAAAAAATCCGGAGCCTGGTCACACCTTTTCCAACTCACAAATTTTATTAAAAGGCAAACAGTTTGTGTGAGCTGTGGCTTGTGACCTGCGGTTGTAATGCTGTGAGTACCCCTAGCCCAGGGGTAGGCAACCTCGGCTCTTTTATGACTCATGGACTTCAACTCCCAGAATTCCTGAGTCAGCTGTGCTGACTCAGGAATTCTGGGAGTTGAAGTCCATGAGTCATAAAAGAGCCGAGGTTGCCTACCCCTGCCCTAGCCATTGTGATTTGCAAGCCACGCTTAATGGCTTGAGAAGATGTGAGTCAGGCAATCAAGGCTTGTTTAAAAACCACTGTTACAACAAAGTTGAAATCTGATGTGCAAATGCAGCTTAGTCTCTAGGGGAAATTTTCCTCCCAAGACCGTAAACCCCATGAGCATCAAAAGCTGAAAAATCATGTTTTTTTTTCCACAGAGGATCAGCAAAGCTAAAGAGGTGACTTACATCCAAAAGGGCCATCTCTGGGTGATCCTCCCCAAACACCAACAGCATGAGGTAGCGTGTGCGGTACAGTAGATTGAGTGCTGTGGACAACTGGCTGTTTGCAAAGCAGTACAAAGCAAGATGCATCTGTAAAGGCAGGGGAGAGACGCTCAGACACACAATGGTGGACCAGGGTGTCCTCTTGACCGAATCTTTCAGATCTGCATTACGGTAGACACAAAAGGCAACAACTTTCTTTCCTTCAGCCCTTCCCCCTTTATGTTATGCTACTTACATATTCTTGGATTGTGTTGGGATGCTCAATGCCCAGGACCCTTTCACTCATTAGCACCGCTTTCTGTTGATTGCTTAAGGCCTAGAAGGGAAGAAAATACAGTTGGGAAAACCAAATCAGCCGTTGTGGCTGGCATTATCAGAAAGCTCCCATTTTGTGCAGGGGAAGCTGGAGCTAAGAGGGTGTGGCTTCAGCTGATGTGAAAAAGCAGAAACTTGGGTTTTTATAAATCTCTAGATCAGTGGTTCTCAACCTTTTTAATGCCGCGACCCCCAACCGGTCATAAGTCAAGGACTAAACCGGTCGTAAGTTGAGGACTACCCAACCGATCGTAAGTCGAGGACTTTCCCTGCCTGGGAGTGCCGCGCATGCGTGGTTCCGACCCCTGCGCCAGCCGAGGCGTAGCTGGCAAGCGGCAGAGATGGAGCAGGCCGACCACCAGCTGGCCCAGCCCAAGGGAGGTAAGGCACCCGCCGGAAAAGGGGAAAAAAAATGGCAGACAGCCTTGCTTGGCGACCCCCGTGAAATGGTCGATTGACCCCAAATGGGGTCGCGACCCATAGGTTGAGAACCGCTGCTCTAGATAGACTACCGCAGCACTCTGTACATGGGGCTGCCCTGGAAGATGATCAGAAATACAAAATACAGTGGGCTTCTATCGTGTTTCCCCCAAAATAAGACCTGGTCTTATTTTTGAGGGGGGGGAGGTGTCTTTTCCACTCACCTTGTGGTGGCGGCACCAACAGCCCCACCCAGCCGGCCCACTTCTTCTGTGGCTGAAGGAGCAGCTTCATTCTGCAGCTGAGAATGGAGCTCCGGCCTGCATTTCGCAGTCAGAGGCCTTCTGGAAAGGCCTCTGCAGCCGAGAACCGAGCTACGGATTGAATCCCCACCCCTGCCCTAGCTTGATTTTTAGGTGTGCACCTCGCCCCAAAACTAGGGCTTATTTTGGGGGGCTTATATTAGGCTCACCCCCAAAAATCAAGCTAGGTCTTATTTTCGGGGAAACACAGTATAAAAAAACACTGTTGTGGATGCTATACTGGTTGCCAGTAGGTTTCTGAGGATAAAGGATAGTTCGTAGTCATCAGCTAAAATGACCTACATCAGAGGTCCCCAACCTTTGCAGCCAGCCACTCACACAGCCTAATTCTGAATAGGCCGTGGCCCGGTACTGAGCCGTGGACCCGACATACATGCTTATAGCACCTAGATCAGGTGTCCAACCTTGGCAACTTTAAGACCTATGGACTTTAACTTCCAGAATTCTCCACCCGTGCATGCTGACTGGGGAATTCTGGGAGTTGAAGACCACAAATCTTACAAAGTTGCTAAGGTTGGACACCCCTGGCCTAGATGCTTGAAGGATCTCCTCTGCATAATGCTTGACAATTCAGGGCCTGCTTCCCACCTAAGAATATTGACAATCCCCTCTCTTGGTCCCATAAGGCTGATTTGGGCATGGGAACAAAATGGCCATGTTTTTAATATACGCTTTCTCCCCAGGATACTTTTACTTCCAAAAATTCAAAGCTACTCCTCCCAACACCCTCTCCCCAACAATAGCATTTTTTTTGTAGGTAACACTGCTTTGGTTTCTTGGACATTTTACCTGCTCTATTCTGCAACTTTTCCAGCTCCACAATTATCCTTTTAAGGTGTTCTCTGAGTTTGGTTATTTTCCTGTGGACGTTTCATTACCAAACTAGCTATCATTATCAGTGAGTTAGCACTGAGCTACAAATAGTCTCTCCTGTAGCCTGTCATTTTATCACATGAGTTCATTTAAATTGTATGTTAGGCACAACAGAAGGAAAGATGAACTATAGATGCTACAAGTTGTGGCAATGACTTCCGACTAATGCTAAGGAGGAAAGCCATACATCATTAGGACTGAGAAAAGGGAACCCTTTCCCAGATATGCAAAACCAGATGTATTTCTGTCCTGATTTGCTAAGGCTGTTACGATTACGTAGAACAGGGGTTCTTAACCTTGGCAACTTTAAGACTTGTGGACTTCAACTGTCAGAATTCCTCAGCCAGCTTTGCTGGCTGAGGAATTCTGAGAGTTGAAGTCCACAAGTCTTAAAGTTGCCAAGGTTGAGAACCCCTGACGTAGAATAAGCAGATGCTTTGAGCAGACTCGGATTCCTGTTTCTCTGTACCTCTGAATAATCTCCCATGATGTAGTTCAGGCGCGCCAACAGCCGAAGGCAGGCACAGATCTCCACATGCATCGCGCCGTACACGTTGTTGAACAGGTTTAAGGCTTCGCTGATCAATTCGCAACCCTCTTTCAAGAAACCTAGGAGAGAGATGGAAAAATAAGGTCCTCTTCTCTTAACACACTAACCTCATGTGCCAGGTTGCAAAAAGCTCTTTGCCTATTGCAAACCCATCATCCTAAGAAGCGACACTTTGTTCTTATTTTTGCTCATTTTAAATCCATCTTTATGGCAATGGATATTTAACATGGTCCAGCCAGCTGATGATGGTGGGCCATTTAAAAAGGGAGATTTGTCATTTGCAAGCCTGGTTTTAAGAGCTTCCTCAACGTTTTTCACCCTGAATTTATGAGCCAGGTTATAAGGCTCAATAACTCAAAATTTCCACTAATTCCAAGCAAAGATTATTTTTAAAAAAAATCTTCTAGGACTATACAGGTAGCCCTTGACTCACAACTATTCTTTTAATGACCGTTTGAAGTTAGAATGGCACTGAAAAAAGTGACTTACATGTCATAATACGACTAACAATCACCTTGCTTAGCAATGGAAACTCTGAAATACAATCCCAGTTGTGATTGTTAAGTCAAGTACTACCTGTAATTGCATCTCCTTGTATTCCAGTGATTGTTTAGACATGTTTGAAGAGGAAACAATAATTTAATGTGCTTCTCTTTATTAAATGAATGTATTTCTTATGAGCTTATAAACCGAAGTGTTCTTATTCAACATAATATATAGCCAGTGTTAAACTTCCAGATACTAAAATGTGTGCTTGTGTGTGCATGCATGTGTATGTGTATGTAAATCTCTACCATCATCATCACCATCATCTAGGGCAGTGTTTCTCAACCTTGACAATTTTAAGGCATGTGGACTTCAACTCCCAGAATTCCACAGCCAGCATTGCTGGCTGTGGAATTCTGGGAGTTGAAGTCCACATGCCTTAAAATAGTCAAGGTTGAGAAACACTGATCTAGGGTAACAGATGGTAGCCCGAAAATGCAGTATCTCAAATGTGAACTTGTTGCTTTTGACCATTCCAGGAAAGGAGTTGTTTTGAGTCTGAAATATATTTGGAACAGTCACAAGAATACTGGGACCGTTCCAGGAAAATGAAGACAACCTGTTTCATATGAGAACCAAGTTTGGAGTTTGAAATATTTCCAATTTGGGGTATTTTATTGTAGGTTCTAAATCTGAAATAGAAAACCTGCAATCATGTGGAACAAAACTCCCCACAGAGCCAGCAATGAGAAATGCTGAATTTCCGCCGCATTTGGAAGATCAGTTTTCCCGTGCTCATTTTAACACATTTATTTCCTGCCTTTATTATTTCCGTAAATAACTCAGGGAAGCGAACGTACCTAATACTCCTTTCTCCTCCTATTTTCTCCACAACAACCCTGTGAGGTGGGTTGGACTGAGAGGGTGTGACTGACTTAAAATCACCTAGCTCAGTGGTGGCGAAGCTATGGGACGGGTGCCAGAGGCGGCACTCAGAGCCCTCTCTGTGGGCACGCGCGCCGTCGCCCCAGTCGTAGGCCTTCAGCTGGGTTTTATAAAACCTTTTCGCTTTAGGCCTCCGCTGCTGTGTGCAAAAAAAAAAGGGGGGTTCAATCATTCAATTTCAACTTCTCACGGGGGGAAAAAAAAGATCTTGCAAAGTTGGAATTGATTGATTGAACTTTTTAGTCCCACCCAGTCTGCCGTTATCACTGCAGCCACACCCACCCAATTGGCCACGCCCAGCCAATGGGCCACACCCACCCGGCACTCGACGATGCATAAGTGGGTTTTGGGTTGCAGTTTGGGCACTTGGTCTCTAAAAGGTTCGCCATCACTGACCTAGCTGTTCTGTCCCAGCCTACTTGAGCTCCTTGTTAAGTTCACAAGGAGAAAACCCCTCTTCAAATCAAGCAGGCAGAAACCGCAGGACAAACCCAAACCCCTTCTATTACTCACAGACCTGAGGAAAACACAGTTCATCGCAACTTGATTCTTAACCTGAACGGTTGCCTTTGGCAACCAGCACCTCCCACACCTCCCCTTTTATTATGCAGCCAAGGCATGGCTTTCCTAATGCCTGCTTCTTTGCCTCTGGAGCCGCCCCATTGCATGCCTCTGTCCTGCTCTCTTTGCTTGGCGGCATTTACGAGCATCCTCGATATCACCTAGCTCTGAGTCATCACTATCCCCCTCAGATTCCCAGCACAGCTGTGTCTCAGCCTGAGCGCGAGTAGAGGGGCCAGGCTCCTGGTCAGACTGTAAGTCCTGGAGCTCCTCAGAGCCATCCTCTGACTCCAATGTCACTCCAGGCCCCTCCTCCTCCTTTGAGTCCTCAGACTTAGTTGTTAGATCCAGGGGCTGGCGAGGAATCATAACACTAGCTGGCTTTCAGGCTGAATTCATAGTCTCCTGGTCTGTAGCCCGGTGCCTTAAATTATAAAACAAATAACTGATTCCTTAAAGTCTATATATCCCTGGAATTGAACTTATGGAAAAATGGGACCTTACTCATTTCAAAGGGAACCAACACCAGATTTAATCAGCAACCCTCTCCCACCCCCCTGACCGTTCCTTTCCCATATGAAGCTTGAAAGGTCTTTCATCAAGGGTTCACACCTTGCTGAACTTTTGCCTGCCCACTCTGGAAGAAGTGGAAGGCATCTGAAGCTTTGGGGTTGACGTGTTTCACAACGGGGAAGATGTTGAGGATGTCCTCCTCAGTGAACGTTGGCTTGTGACGGTTATCAAAGTTATATTCTTTCAGCAGGATCTGAAATACAAAAGAGCCAGAGTTTTCTATGCTTTCCTGATGTCCACAGGAAGGCATGGGGAAAAGGTCCTCTAGGACAGGGGTCCCCAACCTATGGGCTGCGGCTCTTGGTCAGCGGGCCGCAGAAATGGCTGGCCAGGGCGCGCACATGTGGGCGCGCATTCCCCACTTGTGCTAGCGCCCACGGCTGTTTGTGCATGCGTGTGGGCACGAACGGGAATGCTAATGCAGGGTGTGTGTGGGTGCCGTTTGCACATGCGAGAACGGGTGCTAGCTGCCGTGGGGGTGCACGGCCGTTCACACATGCGCATGTCAACAGCACAGGGTGCATGTGAGAATGGGCCCTTAGTACTGCACCAGTGGACATAGGCCTGTTTGCATGCATGCGTGAGCACACGCAGTAATTTGGAAGCTGCTCTCTCCTCCGGGCTGTGAGCCCGGAAAGGTTGGAGAACTCTGCTCCACCTTCAATTACCTAGGGCCTGGACCCTATTGTGGAATATAGTCCAGATTGGCAAGAGGGAGGGGCACATTCCCAGGGAATGATGAGACAACATAGCTTGGAGTCTTTGGTATGCAGAAAGAGGGTGAAGGCAGACACCCTCTTGCACAGAGTTCCCCAATCTTTCAGGGTTGGTGGCCCAGAGCAGAGGAAAGGAGGAATAGAAGGGATGGTTTTGTGTGTGGGGGTGTGTGTGTGAACACATGTGTGCATGCACACACATGAATAACTGTTGTTCACACGGTGGGGTTGTGAGTGCTTGCAGCGCTTGCGATGACGCTCGTGTTTGTGCATGGAGCTGCAAACGCACCCGGTGACGCTTGCACGAGTGGGGCTACAAACGCCCATGATGCTTGTGGCAACGCTCGCGAGAGTGGGGCTGTGCATGCACACACCATCCAGCCACTTACATGGCCTGGTAGTGGGCTGCGGCCCACAGGTTGGGGACCCCTGTTTTAGCACAGGGGCCCCCAACTCTCGGGCCGTGGACCACTACCAGACCGTGGCCTGTTTGGAACCAAACTGCACAAGCAGCAGGCAAGCACGCATCTGCTTGCACCTCCCACCTGCGCAAGTGACAAGCGCTCATGCTCAGGCGCGCAGCTCCATTTTTACAAGTGGCAGGTGCTCGTGCGTGAAGCTCCATTTGTGCAAATGGAGTCGTACGTCCTTACGTGCACACCTGTCACTCACACAGAACCATCCACTCTCCCCCGCCCCCACCCAGGTGCTGGTGCGCCAAGCCAGAAAGGTTTGGGACTTGCTGCTCTAGCAGTTCACAGGTATATATAATAGCTACGCAGAGAAGTGCTTTAGTCTGGCAAGATTCCAGCCTATAGGTAAGCAACAACAAAGAAACCATTCTGTAATAATTCCTCATCTCGTTCTTGGCTCCTTGGGCCTGACAGGCACAAACAATGGCAGCCCTCTGAACTAAAATCACTTTAATTCCCTTCAATTAATCCCATGCTGGCTGGGGAATTCTGGAGCTGAAGCCCACACATTTTAAAGCTGTTCAATTTGAGATCTTTTGAGAATCCCACCTGCACATGAGGGTTTTTCAGTGAAAGCTTTCACACCTGGTAGATGGAGCTGGACTTGAAGCTGCTCTTATTCTAGAAGGCCCAAAAGATGGCCTCTGAACAGGATTTGCCCAAAATATGGCAACTTTTTTTACGCTTGTTATATTTTATGATGTTTCTGATTTATGCGGAGCACCACTCAGAGTCACAAATAACTCATCTCATTACTGTCTCCACCCAAGCCAGGCAGACGGATGCCAAGGAGATGATCTAAGGAAGACCTTTGTTTTATAGCCTGTGGATTTCCAAACTCTACAACAGTAACTATGCTGGGTGGAGAATTGCATACTGAGAAGGTGGCGCAGGCTGAAAAGGCGAGCCTGTGCGTGGAACATTAGCACCTTACTGGGTCCCTCTGAATTATGTTGAAGAAGTGAGGTGCAAAGAACAGAGCAATGATTTATGTATGCTGATCCCACCTGTATTCCAGTTTTGAGAGAAATCTCCCGCAACAGGGTAATCTTCTGCAGGTTGTATACTTCTACTGCTTGGTCAACACTTTCACTGCAAAAGGAAACAGAAGTCAGGAGGAAGAAGCAGATCATCAAGCAGATCGGATAGTTCGATGATCTCCTCAGTTTAGGTAAAGATGCTCCTTTGAAATCCATGCAGTGTCCCAGCAACAGTATGGAAGCGGTTTGGCTTTTTCTAGGATGTTTTTTTCCCCCCAATTTCCCAGTACAAGTAGTCCTTGCCTTATGACCAGTCACTTAGCGATTATTTAAAATTACGACAATGATGAAAAAAAAAACGACCTAGGCTAGCTCGGGGGCTAATGCTGCAAAGATCCTGATCCTTGCAGAATGAAAAATCAGCACATAAAAGTGACACAGCTGGAACAGAAGTTTGGCCAAGTTTTTTTTTTAAAAAAAAAAGGATTTCGGCATAGTAATTTCAGCAAACGTTGGTGGGAGGGAAGCTGTATTAGTGTGAACGTTTATTTTATTACATTTATGTACTTTTCATCTGCACTCTGCAAGGCAACTCTGGCCAGTTTACAATTAAATGAGATGACTTTGCTAAGAACTCAGGCTCTACCAGTTTCCTAAGAGGGTGGTGAGATTTTCAGAGTTAGTTGTCCCTGCCAAAAAAAAAAAAACAACCTTTCTCAAGAATTGCTGCCTGCCTTATCTTTGAAAGCTTCTCGCTTCTCTCAAAAGTCTCCAGAAAGATGTTAATCCTAAATTAAGGGGGTGTCCTTACGTTGAGGCTGCCCAATCCTCTTTCAACTGTTCTCCCTTTGAGATGACACTGCCAAAACCAGGTGGCAAATGATGTAACAGGGATACAACTTTCCATTGAAAAGCTTATTAAACCCTTAATATGCTTGATGATCTTGTAACAGTGGAGAGAAAAACAAGAGGGATAATTCTGTCATTTCCTACGGCTCTGGACATCAACTCTCAGAAATCCCCAGCCAGCAATGAATTCTGGGAGTTGAAGTCCATTCATCTTCAAATGGCCACGGTTGAGAAAAACTGCTCTAGAATCAAGGAAGATTTTGTAGTTCCAAGGGACATGACAGAAACATCCTGGTGGACTCTGGATCTGCTCACAGCTTGGATGTGACAGCCACTACATATAGAAAGAATCTCAAATTCCAGAAGGGAAAATATGGTACTGGTAGTCCTCAACTTACAACAGTTTATTTAGTGACCATTCAAAGTTACAACAGCACTGTAAAAAATGACTTACGACCGTTTTTCACACTTATGACAGTTGCAGCATCCTCATGGTCACCTGATCAAAATTCTGAGGGTTATTTATGACGGCTGCCGTGTCCTGGGATCATGTGATCATCTTTTGTGATCTTCTGACAAGCAAAGTCAATGGGGAAGCCAGATTCACTTGACAGCCGTGTTACTAACTTAACAACTGCAGTGATTCACTTAACAACTGTGGCAAGACAGGTCGTAAAATGAGGCAAAATTCACTTAACAACTGTCTCGCTTAGCAACAGAAATTTTGGGCTCAATTGTGCTTGTCAGTTGAGAATTACCTGTAAATTAAAACATGTATAAAATACCGCAAGGTACCGAGATCTCAAAACGCGCAATGCTGGCTTGATCTCTAAAGTCAAATTGGACTGCGATTAATTTTCCACTCACATTTCCAGACCAAAGTCAAAGTAACTCTTGGCTTCTGAGCAAATATTCTTCCACAGCTCCTGGGGACTCATCGTAGCCCAGGCGGTGTTGTCGGCAGTGCCCAAATTCCGGTTTTTCCTTCTCTTGTTTTTCTTCCGGGAGACCAGCTCGTCGGCAGGCAGGTGACCCACGGGGTTAGGGAAGGCGCTCAGGAAGCAATTGAGGAAGTGACTGATGGCAGCTGATAACCCTGAAAGTTCCACTCCCTGCAGGGGAAAGAGACGGGGTTGGTCTAGGACAGGGGTAGGCAACCTTGGCTCTTTTATGACTCGTGGACTTCAACTCCCAGAATTCCTGAGCCAGCCATCCTGAGGGGAAAAGGAGAGGTTTCCATGCTGAGCCATGCTGGCTCAGGAATTCTGGGAGTTGAAGTCCACGAGTCATAAAGGAGCCGAGGTTGCCTACCCCTGGGTCTAGGATTCACTCAATGACTTCATTGCTTAGCAACCAAAATTCCACCCTTAACTGAGGTAATAAGTCAAGGGGGGGGGGTTATTTAGTTACATCCAGCCTTTATTATTTTTTACAAATAACTCAGAGCAGCACACAGATCCCAACACTCCTTCCTCCTCCTTTTTTTCCCCACAACAACCCACTGACTTTCAGGGCTTTAGCTGTCTTTCATGACTAAAGCAGGACTTGAACTCATAGTCTCCTGCTTTCTAGTCTGGTGCCTTAACCACTAAACCAGGGGTATCCTATATCTAACCCAGGGATAGGCAACCTTGGTTCTTTTATGACTCGGTGGACTTCAACTCCCAGAATTCCCCAGCCAGCCGTGCTGAGGAGAAAGGGAGAGGTTTCCATGCTGAGCCATGCCGGCTCAGGAATTCTGGGAGTTGAAGTCCACGAGTCATAAAAGAGCCAAGGTTGCCTACCCCTGGACTAGGCCAAACTGAACTGCTTCTCTTCTGCACTATTCAAAGAGCTAGTAGGAAAAACAAACAAACCCACGGAGAGGTATTATACTGTAAGCAATGCTCAACAATTGGGGAACCTGGCTTGTACATCAGACACTGGCTTAGAAAGCGTTCCATCCACACATAACTGGGGGCAGGCGTTGGGAGTCTAATCTAGCATGCAAAGAAAAAATAAAAATTTAGCACAGCTCCTTATTCTAGAAAGTAATCCAAACAAGGTTGCACAGTGTCCAGGTATCTGGCTAAACAAGAAGGCTAGCTAAATACACCCTTTACTCAAGGACAGACCTTTTTTCAGCCATGCCAAAAACATGTTGCTGAATCCACAACTTTCATCTATTCTCCCCCCCCTTTCCTTTCCTTTGCTTGTCAAGAGAAGACGGGAACCTGGATGAGAAATGTTTGGAAAGATGCATGCATACATGCATGGAAATGTTGCTGCAGCCATCAAGAGGGACTCACACACACACCCCACAGGTCTCTACCTATTTAGGTCCTAATGAGATTGCATTTCCAGTTGCTAGGCAACAGTCCCAAGGGCCTAATGAGGAAATGGCTTCTCTTAGCTTGAGGAAGGAGACTGGGGAGGGCAGGGTGGCGTGGCAGAGGGGGAGAGAGATAATCACACTAAAGAAAGGGCAGCAAGTGATGACATTCAGAGCCAGATAACCCGATTCATACCTGCAGGTATATCTTGAAGATGTGCTTGGCGGACCGAGTGATCAGTTCCATGATTCCTATTTTCTGTAATCCAGAGAACAAAAGCAGTTATAAAAGGGTAGGGCCGGACTATTAAAACAACATTCTCAAATTCTACATGTGAGCTTGCTTGGCATTCTTTCTTTCAAAGACAGAAATAATTCAGGATTCCGGATCTGGGACTCTCTGGTATATTAGAACTACATCTCCCAGAATTCCTAGGCACTGCTTAGGTTGGCTCAAAGTTCAAGCATTGCAGAAATATTACAAGTCCCAGATCGCAGGAGTGTCAAACTACCCCCATTTTAGATGGCTGGCTTTTCTAAATTAGATGTTCTGCAATTGAAAGTTTCAAAAGACCCAATTTTAATTTTTTTTAGAGTCCCCCTCCCCCCACTTTTATTATTTTTATAAATAATTCAAGGTGACAAAAAGACTAACACTCCTTTCTTCTCCTATTTTCCCCACAACAACAACCCTGTGAGGTGAGTTGGGCTGAGAGAGAGAGAGTGACTGGCCCATAGTCACCCAGCTGGCTTTCGTGACAAAGTCGGGACTAGAACTCACAGTCTCCTGGTTTCTAGCCTGGTGCTTTAACCTCCACACCAAACTGGCTTTCTTAATGGTGCTTTTCAGCCCCAATCCAGGTCAACTTTGCTATTTTCATAGCATCACTGATTGGAGACTCAGTTACACTATGGGTTGTCTTCACACCACACACTTTCCCAGAGCAATTAAAAACACAGTAGAGGTATCTGCATAATTAGTTTTAACCTTGATTTGTTTTTCTAGGTTAGCATATTATGCAAACCCAGCCTTTTGGTTAATTGATGATTCAATATTTTAGGGAAATCTCAAAAAATAGATTCATTCTGTAACCAGCATATGGTTACAATCGGTATGTTGAGACGAGCTGCTTGGTGTGTGTACTTCTAAACGGAGACTTGTTGAAAACCTAGATTGCACTCGATGAGAATTCACATCCCCATCTAGATGTGGTTTGACTACAATTCCCATCAACCTTAGCATGCAAATTAGTCAGGCAATATGACTGTCCTTCAACTGCTGCTGAATATGAAGGCTTCATCTGGTAATCCCATGTAACAGGCTAACAAACTAATCTATCTGGCTACATTGGAGGTAGCAACACGCAGCCTAATTGGTCTCCAAGTCTTTCTCTGGATCTTGGAGGATCTGCAGATTCCTTCCAGCAACCTCCTTCTTGCTTTTTAGATCAAAATGCCAGTCTTAAGCTCTGCAGTTCCAAATAGTAGGGAGTCATAACAAGATAAAGATATGTTCCCTATGGTTCCTGAGTTACTGTATCAACCCACCAATCTCTAACCAGGATAACCTTTATTGTTATATGGAAGCAACCATAGGAGAAGAAACACAGTTGGGGCAGATTACCCCCAAGACAGCAGCAATAGTTAGTTAAAAAGGCAGCAGTCATGGCTAGGAGGGTCTTTGCACAACACAAGTTGTGTGCCAGTTACACCGATTCCTGGAGCAACGTGTCTTTCTCATAATCACCCATGCCCTGGTAACTTCCTATCTAGACTATTGTAAGGCGTTCTATATGGGTCTGCCCTTAAAGAGTATCTGGAAGCTTCAGATGGTTCAGAATGCAGTAGCCTGAACAGTTTTGCATAAGCCTAGACTTGTGCTATGTATTATCTCTTCTGCGGGAGCTGAACTGGCTGTCAATCAGCTTCCAGGTACAATTCAAAGTATTGGTTATCACCTTTAAAGCCCTACATGGCTTGGGTCCAGTCTATTTCAAGGACTGCTTCTTCCCTATTTCATCCACCTGGCTCACTAGGACAGGAAGGCAGGGTATGTTGTGGCTCCCATCAATTAGGAATGTATATCTGGTGGGACCACGAAAAACAGCCCTAAGGTACGAATGACCCCTCACCCTCTTCTGCCTTTCTGAAAGACCTCAAAAGCATAGGTTTTACCTAGGGACCACAAATGGTGATAGAGCCCATCAAATGGTTGATATGATTGTGTGCCTGTTGCCCCAGGGGTGGGATGGGGCTTTATGAGTTCTTATGTTGTGGATTTTTAACGTTGTAAGCTGCCCTGGATTCATCTGTATATGAGTTGGATGAACATACACATTTGTTTAATTAATTTGATGACAAGTAGGAAAAACAGAAGGCTTACATAAATGTGATCAAGCTGATTCTGGGCAGGAGTCTCCATAACGAAGGTGACCACTTTCCCCAGATAGCGCATGTTGATACCCCGTTGATGCATGGCTTCTGCTAAGGTGGTGCCATCCATTGGCAACATGGTGTGGTCGAGGCAGTCTTTGACCTTCAAGAGAAAGTAAAATTGAAGAGGGCAAAGCGTCTGTGTTGGAGAACAACAAGGCGGTAGTGGTTGGGGCCAACCTCTTCCTGTCTCCTTTTTCCATCTCTGGAGATTCTTAAGAAGAAATTGGACACTCACTTATCAAGTATGGGTTAATTAGTTTCTTATGATTTGTGATTATGATTAGTTTCTTATGATGGATTAATTAGTAACATGATTTATGATGATCGTATTTTATGATTGTGATCATGATTTATCACTTGTTACTTGTATGTACACTGAGAGCTTGTACACTAAAGACAAATTCCTTGTGTGTCCAATCATACTTGGCCAATAAAGAATTCTATTCTATTCTATTCTATTCTATTCTATTCTATTCTATTCTATTCTATTCTATTCTATTCTATTCTCCCTCCCCATTGTTGGGGTGGACAAGAGCAACTTGGCAACTTTAAGACTTGTGGACTTCAGCTCCCAGAATTCCTCAGCCAGCCATGCTGAAGGGAGTTGTCGATTTCTTAAAGTTGCCAAGGCTGGAGACCTCTGGACTAGAGGACCATGGTGATCTCCTCCAACTCCACAGTTCAATGATAATCTTTTCTTTCCCCTTCCCCAACCACAAGGCTCCTGATACAGGTTCTAACCCACTGCAAAGGCCTTCTGAAATGAGGATGACAGTCACAGATTGCCAATTCTTGACTCAGAGGACAGACCAAAGTCATCTTTTTATATCAGATCATCCACGAAAGAAGAGGGGGATTAAAACCTCCCCCAAATAAGCAGCTTAGCAACCATAGAATACTCAAATTAAGCTTCTGAACACACAATCTTCGACCCTGACAATCATCAGGGAATAATAAAGTAGGATTGTAATTCTGAAGTGGAAGGAAAGGAGATGCAGAGAAGAAGATGATAGTCTTTCTTCCTCCTCGGTGTAAAACCAGACATTTCAGATCTGATGCAATATCATTGGTGTTGGCTTCTCTTATTACATAGCCATGGTTTGTCCATCCTTTACCCAACTTGGATGCTTTCCAGCTTCAGCTCCCAGAATTCTCCAGCCATCATGGTGGCCGTTGCTGAGAATTCTGGGAGTCGGAGTTCACACATCTGGAAAGTGCATAGGACGAGGGTGTCTGGTTTAGTCTATCATACTGGGTTTTTTTTCAGGATATTTAACAAGATGCAAAACAATTACATCAATACTGCTCATACCCCGTTCTTTATTATATAAGACTACCTGACACAACGGTCCACACAATGCTGGATTTTACAAAACGGAAGATTTTGTAACAATATGCAATTTGCTTCTACTAATTACTTAAATTAAATGTAATTACTTCAATGACGTTAAGTTTTTTAATTACTTAAAAAAAACGTATTACACGTTTGGTTCCCTATAACTCATTGTGGAATTTTAATGAAGTTTCTAACAAAAAAAAACCCCTGCAACATAAAGGTAGTCCTTACTTAATGACCAGTTGTTCAGTGATTGTTATGAAGTGCTGAATAAGTGAGATTTAGGACCAGGTTGTGGCCATTGCAGTGTCCCCTCGGTCATGTGATTGCAAGCTGGGTATTCGACAACTGGTTCACAATCATGTGGCAGAATCCCAGAGTCATGTGACTTCCATTTGCGACCTTCCCTGCCAGCTTCCAACAAGGGGAAGCCAGCAGGAGATTGCCAATGGCATGCTTAACAACTGCATGGGATTCACTTAACGGCAACTGGAAATGCCAGAACTGTCGCCATGAGTTGGTACATCACATGACATCACACTTTACAACTGTATCACTGAGCAATAGAATTGCCAGTCCCATTGACCATCGTTAAGCGAGGACTGCCTGTGTGCTTTGTGTGCTTGAGTGGTCTCAACGACAGCAGATATGCAACCAGGATAATAGTGGTGTAGTGGTAGTGTGTGTTGCTGAGAGCCCAAAATATAGTCATGTGAATGTGGGGCATGAGGATTGGCTGAGCATCCGAACCAAGTCTTAAGTACTTTTGGGAGGATCCATTGTAACTGTGAATGATTGCTAAACAACTGGTCGTTAAGTCGAGGACTACCTTACTTATGTTTTATTCATAGTTATTTGTTCTTTTTCTAAAACCGAACTAGCTGTCCTGAACTGCATGTTAGATGGCTCATTATATACAGTGATTAAATACATTAAATGTAAGAGCCATGATGGCGCAGTGGTTAGAAGGCAGTATTGCAGGCTAACTCTGCCCACAGCCAGGAGTTCATTCCTGACGGGCTGAAGATTGACTCAGTCTTACATCCTTCTCAGGTCGGTAAAATGAGGACCCAGATTGTTGGGGGCAATAATGCTGACTCTGTAAGCCTCTTAGAGAGGGCTGTAAAGCACTGTGAAGTGGTATATAAGTCTAAGTGCCATTGCTATTGGTATCTTGCTTTTGTGATGAGATTGGAGCATATTGCATTGAAACATTTATTTGTAGCCATAGGTTTTAGCAAAATTATGTGATGGAGTTAATTTTGTTTCTTCTTGAAGACATTGGGAATATCAAATCTTGGTAGAAACTTGTATTGTTATGCATATCAGACATTTTGTTTGCAAGTTCCAGATGGGTCTTTGTGTTTTTTTCTCTCCCCACCTTCTTACTATGTTGCTTTCCCAAGCCTGTTCCTTAACTTTTTGAATATTCACTCACCAAGCCTGGAATTTGATACGATACTAGAAAAGCAGCTGCATCCTTCAATAATCTCTTTTGATCCTGAATTTGCTCTTTGCTGGACTCTGGAAAGCGGACACCTGGGAGATAAGCAGATTGTGGGTTTTTTCCCCTCCCTCTTTCAGATTAGACTGAAGCAACCCGCCATCTGCAAACTGCACAAAATCCCACCCACAGTTCAAGGCTCGGCTGCTGAGATTGACAGCAAATGGCCAAAGATTAGGACCTGTTGGGAAATACAGAACTGAATTAACAGATTTAAGTTACACAGGAAAGTGGACTCCAACTGAACATTAGAAAAAGTTTCTTAATACAGGAAGTCCTCAACTTACAACAGTTCCTTTAGTGACCGCTCAAAGTTACCATGGCACTGAAAAAAGTGACTTATGAACGTTTTTCACACTTATGACCATTGCAGCAACCATGTGGCCATGTGACCAAAATTTGGACGCTTGGCAACTGACTCATATTTATGACAGTGGCGGTGTTCCAGGGTCATGTGACCACCTTTTGCAACCTTCTGACAAGCAAAGTTAGTGGGGAAGCCAGATTAATAACTGTGTTACCAATTTAACAGCTGCAGTGATTCACTTAACAACTGTAGCAAGAAAGACTGTAAAATGGGGCAAAACTCATTTTAAAAATGTCTCTCTTAGCAATGGAAATGTTGGGCTCAATTGTAGTTGTTAAGTCAAGAACTACCTGTAATATCAATAGTTCAACAGTAAGATGCACATTCATTGGTTGTACTCAAGGGGAAGCTAGAACGCTGTTGATGGGAAATTTTAATTGGTGTTGCTGCACTGTGTGTGTGTGTGTGGGGGGGGGAATGAACTCTATGGCTGAAATGGCTGCATGGATTTCCATGGTACCTTTAAATCTGGGAATCTTTCAAGTGAAATCATACACTTTTTGAGAAAGTTAGACTGTTTTCCCAGAGTTTCTTTTTACAACTGGTAGCAAAGTGGCTTTAGGTACAAGTGGTCCTCAACATATGACTGCAATAGAACCTGCCCATTAAGGTCATATGTCAGGTATGAAGAATCTGGACCACACATTAAGTTCCAGTTAAGGTGATTTATTGATCATGACTATTCACAAGAATCTAGTCAATCAATGGTCAGCGCTAAATTTATTTATTATTTATTTAGTTGTTAAATTTATCTGCTGCCTATCTTGCCATGGGGCTATCTTAAATTAGCAACAGATGAGAATTCAAGAGGGGTTTTGGACTGTGGGAACTTAATGACTCTAGTCTAATTTCTCACTTGACTCCACCCCTCAGACTCCGCCTCCCTTCATGTTGCAACATAACCCTTTTTTGCAGTGGTCATTAAGCGAACGTGGAGGTCCTTAAGGGAATGCAATGGTCATTAAGCAAATGGGCATGGATTTGCCAAAAACTAGAAGTGCTGGGTTTTGGCAAAACCACTGTATAAAATGCAGTCATGTGACTGCAGGACACTGCAAAACAGCAGTAAATGTGGCGGTGTTGCAGAGGGATCATCAAAATGTCAAATCTGGATTGTAAATCCCACTTTTCAGCTCAATTTTAACTTCAAACCATGGCTAAGTGACTCATTATAAGCCAAGGGCCACACGTATCCAAAACAGGGGGCTATAGGCTTAAAACAAAGAAAGTGGCAACAGAACAGGTGATGGGCAACAAAGATTCCAATCCACCTGAAACATGATCCTCACCTGGAGAGAAGATATCTGGGTTAAACCGTATATCAAAGGATGTGTTACTGATGGAACCCACAGCTTTGCAGGCATTCTGAATCACTTCTCTGCTTTTGGGGTCCACTGTGTGAGAAAAAAAAAAAGGAAAAGATAGTTTTTTTGTGAAAGAAGGTCCAAGAAACATTTACAGACATTAAACTGAAAATCAAAGTGCATCCGCAAGCAGATAGTTCCCTAAATTTATGGTGTGATCCAATTTGAGAAAATTGTTGCTTTTTATGGACCTGCTGCAAAAAAAAAAGAGTAATACTATAGACATGGGAAACACAAATTCTCTCAGTCCCAGGGCCCATGTGGTCCAACTGAATTAGGAATGGAGAGGCCCAGGATATAATTCTCCCCTCGGGCCTCAAAGCACCTGATGAATTTGCACCTATTCCTCTCTCTCATTCCAAGAGTCAGGGTGAGGCTGTGGTGAATGACCTGGACTAGGACTGGAGACTCACATTTGTGTCCTGCCTTCAGTCATGGAAGCTCCCTGAGTGACTTTAGGCCAGGGGTGGGCAA